>NC_142931.1:89943977-90003977 GCF_046866305.1 Octopus bimaculoides | reverse complement strand
GGGCTCTTCCAAGAGAAGACCAGCTACAGACAGTGTTTGACCCTGATATTTGTTTATGGACATGGCAAAAGTCACACGAACGGGGAATTGTAGTCTTCTGAATGTAAAAGGAATGTCTGCTCCTGATGGAGTAAGAGGAATTCTTGGAATAAAGACGTCATCCCCTTTTGCACATCCAGAAAGAATGGTAGCCTCGATAACGTGTGACATCATTTTCTAAATAATGCTCATCTGTTATGTTCGGGTTAAAATTTCATCAATATCAAAAATATATGAATTTTCATGGGAGTTATGGCCGTTATGCAAAGAATATAATTTCCAAATTTCATAAAAATCCATTCAGTACTTTTGACGTAGTTTTGGATAAGAAAACAAATGACTAATGTGTGTGTTTGTGTGCATGTGTATGTGTGTGTGATGGGTGTATATATGTATAGATATCTGTATGCATGTATATATGTATATATGTGTACATATTACATGTACATCTATATATATATATACATCTACACATATGTATACATATACATGTATGTATAGATCTATATATATATATGTACATATACGTGTACATCTATATGTATACATATACATCTCTCTCTCTCTCTCTCTGAAAGTATCTGTCATTACAGTATCGAAATGGTGTACATATACATGTATATGTGTACATATACATCTCTCTCTCTCTCTCTCTCTCTCTTTCTGTCTCTCTCTTTCTCTCTCTGTGAAAGTATCTGTCACTACAGTATCGAAATGTGATTGTTTCAGTTAGTGGAATAGTTTCATTTTTAAAGTGAAAGTATTTGACATGAGTGTTTTAGTTTCACTTTTGACACGTAATACTTAAATAGTGGAGGAGATATTATGTTGCCGTGTGCTCGAACTCTGCAAGAAGTTAATAATTTTTTTTGACTAAAACACAACTGGAACCCTAAGTAAGGCATGTGTAAAATTTGAATGAAATTGGTTGCGTAGTTCTCGAGTTTTAGGGATTCACACAGACAGACAGACAGACAGACAGACACACATTCTCATTTTTATATATATAGATGAACAACTCTATTTACTAGGCAGTATACATTTGGTGTTCCTCTGGTATGTTGATTTTTTGTTAATTTTTTTTGTGTCTTGATTATGCCTGCACTCACGATTAAAAAGTGCATTTTGTGCACTAATTTTGAAATTATATGATCTGCGGCAGAATCTGTTTTTAAGTTGCTCACTTCAGAGAGTTGCATTTTAATCCAAATTTACAGGTAAAAACTCAATTAAATTCAATTTATTAAAAATTAAAATTAAATAAGTTTCACAGTATAAAATATAAATATATAATGTTAGGGAAAAGAACCAAGGTTCATGAATTCATCGATGAAAATCCACTGTCACATATAGAAAAATTAATGATATTTACTTTGTATTATATTATACTTATTTATTGTGCTTTTACTTATTAATTTTTTTTATATGTGACAGTGGATTTTCATCGGTGAGTTCATGAACCTTGGTTCTTTTCCCTAAAATTATATATATATATATATATATATATATACATGTACCTAACCTCCAAAAAGGTACAAAATGTTGCACAAGCAGTCAGCTGTGAGTGCTCTGCATCTTACATCAGAAAGAGCAGGAAGCTAATGAAAGTGGTTACATAACGCTTGTTCTTTTGTCATCTATTAAATGATATTATGCTCTCTACTCTTCTGATGCCTTACTCTAAAGCATAAGTAGAATAAGCATATAGAGGTAAGAATGTATGGGTGTGTCTACACATATACAGACTGAAACACACACACACACACATATATATATATATATACGCACATAGAGAACTACACAAATCTAACATGTTTGTACATTTGCTGCATAGTTTACATACACATTTTGTTACTTAGTATCCTGGGTATCATGTTGATAGGCCTCTGGTATAGAATAAAATGTTAAACACATTGTTTGCTGATTTGCAGCTCTAATTCTCTGGAGCCACTTACTAAATATAATGAATATACAAGTAAATTAGCTACTTGTATCTCTGGGGCTGGTCAAGTGATGCAGACAATTTTGTGAAAACCCAAACAGAGGTTGAAAATTGATAATAGCTCTTCATTATTTATTACAAGCTATGGAGAAATAGGTATTCGAAATAGTGAAGATATTTTCAATAAATAGCAAGGAGTAATATTTCTTGGATTTGGATGATTGATAGATGCATTAGTTACATTTTCTAATACAACTGTCATTCCATCAGTCTTTTACAGAATTTATATATCATCTTTTTTGTGTTTCTGTTGCGATGAATTTAAACCAGTAATAGCTTTCTGATTCACATAACATGAAATGTTCCAAATGATTTGGATAAACAAAACTTTTAAATTAATAAAGTATCACAATTATGTAATTATACATCTAATGATGTTTAATGTTAATGAAACAGCTGTTGAACACAAAATATGAACAATACTTGAAATTTATATTTTTCTGTTTATTTTATAAATATATTGTCCATAAAGTTTGTCTTAGCTGATTATGCATATACATACAAGTCATTTTCACTTGAATTTACTGCAATGTAATAAACTGTTGGAGCTTAAAGACCAGTTATTAATTGAGCTCTTAATTGGGGTGGATTTATTTTTTGTTTATAATTCTCTCTCTCTCTCTCTACACACATTTGTAGTCTCAGTGCAACATTTGCTACATGAGTGAAATTCGGGAGAGCAAAACTATTAAACTCAAAGTGTTTGTGTATGTACATGTGTGTTCTTTTACATTTTCACTGTGCAAGTAAAATTGGTGTCAGTGTTTATGTGCTTTGTAAACAATGTCTTGACATTTGGTGGTTTTTGCTGCTGCGTCTAGAGGAATAAAACTATCTAACCTGAAGAAATAAGAGAGGGTTAGTAACAGAAAGGGCATTTTACTGCCTCAAGAACTCCTGTCCAACTTATGCCAGCATAAAAAAAAAAACAGATATGAAAATAAAGTCAGTAGGTGGGATTTGCTGAACACATACACACCCACATGTGCATGTTGGTGTATGGGACAGAATCTGAACCTCAGATAACTTCCTCCAAAACTAATGGTTGTTCTAAAGCTTTCCAGTTGCTTTCCAGATTTCCAGTGTCGATGATGTTTGATTACATCTTGCCAGCCGGTATTCCACTCTGCTACTTCTGTTTACTACTGTTGTTTACCTGCATTTTTTTTTATATCATTGCTACATTCTAAGTTCTTCACAAAATTACTGCTGTGATTTTTGTGAGATTTAGGTGAGATTTAGTGTGAGATTTAGTGATGTGTAAAAGACTGACAAGTGAATAGGAGAGAAATTTCAATGTTAGTGATGATGAGTAGAATCTGCATGGCTCCGGTTATGGCCACTCACGTGACTTTGAAGGAGAATATGACTTGGATTAAGGTGATAGTGAACCAGACAATGATGGCAAAAGAAGAGAGTAAGGGGTATGGTGATGCTCTTAGTGTTTATCATTAGATTTGTAATAATGATGTTTTTTCTGATGATAATTTCAACCCCACTGAAGACCTAGGACTTAAAAATAACCTGGATAACGCTACTGCAGAGTCAGATAATCCTGTGGGATGGCTTGTGAATGAACTGCATCAGCTGTTCATCGATGAAACCAACAATCAAGCTGCACATGTCAGAGACACTAGTGTTTGTGGTAGAAAGTAAACAGTTTATTGGCTACTGATTGCAGTGGTAATGCCAACACAAAACAAGATATGAATAATGTCGGTAATAGACAAATAAACTTCTCACCATCACACCAGGCTTCATCATCATCATCATCATCATCATCGTTTAACGTCCGCTTTCCATGCTAGCATGGGTTGGACGATTTGACTGAGGACTGGTGAAACCGGATGGCAACACCAGGCTCCAGTCTTATTTGGCAGAGTTTCTACAGCTGGATGCCCTTCCTAACGCCAACCACTCAGAGAGTGTAGTGGGTGCTTTTATGTGTCACCCGCACGAAAACGGCCACGCTCGAAATGGTGTCTTTTATGTGCCACCTGCACAAGCCAGTCCAGGGGCACTGGCAACAATCTCGCTCGAAAATCCTACAGGAGCCAGTCAGGCGGTACTGGCAACGACCACGCTCAAAATGGTGCATCTCATGTGCCACCCGCACAAGAACCAGTCCAGGGGCACTGGCAACGATCTTACTTGGCTTGCCGGGTCTTCTCACGCACAGCACATTTCCAAAGGTCTCGGTCCGTAGTCATCGCCTCGGTGAGGCCCAATGTACGAAGGTCTTGCCTCACCACCTCAGCCCAGGTCTTCCTGGGCCTACCTCTTCCACGGGTTCCCTCAACTGTTAGGGTGTGGCACTTTTTCACGCAGCTATCCTCCTCCATTCTCACCACATGTCCATACCAGCGCAATCGTCTCTCTTGCACGCCACAACTGATGCTTCTAATGTTCAGCTTTTCTCTCAAGATACTTACACTCTGACAGGTATTCACATTGACATTACACATCCAACGGAGCATACTGGCTTCATTCCTTGCGAGCTTACGTATGTCCTCAGCAGTTACAGCCCATGTTTCACTGCCATGTAGCATGGTTGTTCGTACGCATGCGTCATACAGTCTGCCTTTTACTCTGAGTGAGAGTCCCTTTGTCGCCAGCAGGGGTAAGAGCTCTCTAAACTTTGCCCAGGCTATTCTTATTCTAGCAGCTACACTTTCAGCGCACCCACCCCCACTACTAACTTGGTCGCCCAGATAGCGGAAGCTATCGACTACCTCTAGTTTTTCACCCTGGAATGAGATAGAAGTTGTTTCCTGTTTGTTTGCAGTCTTTATTGCACCTGAACATCTGCCACAAACAAAAACTAACTTGCTAGTTAACCTGCCTTTGATGTTGCTGCACCTCTTATGTGTCCATAGCTTGCACCGGGTACATCTTATAGAGTTACTACCTACTCCTTTTCTACATACTGAGCAGGGCCATCTACCTGAAGGGGTTTGTGTTTTATCTACCTTCCTACTTATTAGGATTTTGGTTTTAGCTAGGTTGACTCTAAGGCCCTTCAATTCTAGACCTTGCTTCCACACCTGAAACTTCTCCTCTAGTTCTGATAGTGACTCCGCAATTAGGGCAAGGTCATCAGCATAGAGGAGCTCCCAGGGGCAACCTGTCTTGAACTCCTCTGTGATTGCCTGGAGGACTATGGTAAATAATAGGGGGCTGAGGACGGAATCTTGGTGGACCCCTACCTCTACCCGGAATTCATTGCTGTACTCATTTCCAACCCTCACCTTACTGGCAGCATCTCTTTACATGGCTCGCACAGCTCTCACTAACCATTCTTCTATCCCAAGTTTCCTCATTGACCACCAAATAAGGGATCGGGGGACCCTGTCAAAGGCTTTCTCCATGTCAACGAAAGCCAGGTACAGAGGTTTATCCTTAGCTAGGTATTTCTCCTGCAACTGTCTCACTAGAAATAAGGCATCAGTAGTGCTTTTACCTGGCACGAACCCAAACTGCATCTCATCTAAATTGATTCGCTCCCTAATTAGTTGGGCTATGACCCTCTCTGTAACTTTCATAACCTGATCTAACAGCTTGATGCCTCTGTAATTATTTGTATCTAAAGCGTCCCCTTTACCTTTGTAGCAGTTGACTATGATGCTGCTACACCAGTCATTGGGTATGACTCCTTCGTGTATCACCTGGTTCGTAATACGGGTGACTAGGCTATAGCCAACACTGCCAGATATTTTGAGCATCTCTGCAGTGATTCCTGACTTCAATAAAATATATTGTATTGAGATCGATTTCCACCTGACATCACCTACATTATGTGAATGAAGATGACCTGCTTTGATAAGAGACAAAATCCACAAAGCAAGGTCTGTGTTCATATAAATTTTGATAAAATTTAAGCATTAATAAAGACCAGAACAGAATCTGTCATGAAGAATGCTCGGTCAAAGACAAACCCATTTAATGAGACGTAAAATCACATCCTGTTTGTGATAGTGAGAATAAGTAGCTGAAATACACACTGGTAGAGTAGACAACACAAATGAAGTGAATAACCTTGGAGCAACTGTGAAGCTTGTCTGTCAGAATTATCTGGTAATGAGCTGGTCTAGTATTTGGACAGGTACTGTAGCATTGGTTATTCTGACATACAAATCAACAGCTAATTTTCCCAAGGATATAATTAGAATCTAGGCTCAAATAATCAGAACAGAGTCTATAACAGTGAACAAGGAGTATATTGTCAATCTGATGTAGAGAGACATTCAACTGATACATTTTATCACCTGTATGATACAAGAGTGTACCAGTTCCTTGCTCTAAGCTGTTACTGCATACATTATGTACATGGGGGAAAGGAAAAAATGATCAGATAACTCCATTGTGTGAAAGAAGATGTCATTCCAAGAGGCCTTGCAGGTTGATGGCTAAGTTCTTTATGAAAGCCACATGCAACTCCTATGTTCTTTGCTTGAACAAATCCTATGTAGAGGATGGCAGGAGGACACTCACATTTCTGAAGTATGTTGAGAATATGTTTAAAAGTTTCACTGGGGTTTTTAGGCATTGACAGCTCACACAACCTCAACCATCTCAAAGATGTTGGTTTGCAATTAGTAGAGAAGTAACCTCATGCCTGCTCAGAGAAACATGGAAAAGTACTGTCTCAGAGACCAGATGCACAATACAAGAACCCTCCTTAGTAAAAAAAAAAAACCTGCATTGATGTCCTCATTGCAAGAAATTCTGGTGTACTGGCAAAGGAAATAACAAATTCTGGAAAATTTGGTACACAAAGAATGAGTATTGGATGTAAATGACAAGAGGAGACAAAGTGAGTAAGGTTAGAAATGTCTCTCAATATAAGACATAGGTTATTATAGGGAGGGGTCTTTTTCTGTATGGACACCAAATACTAGGGATTACATAACGGGCAGGGGATCAGAGTTCAAAGGGCTAAATATCAAGTATAAAATCTCAACTTTAACATCCCATGGCTTAGAGTTTGCATCAATTGCAATGAACAACATCAAAACACTTGCAATTCTGCTATGGTCTTATTAATTAGTATTTTCTACTGAATCCTATAGATACATTTGGGGAGCTGGATTAATAGGAAGGTTATCAAAAATGGTTGTATGGTTAATAAATTCAATTCCTGATTACATGGTTTTAGGTTCAGCCCCACTGAGCATCACCTTAGGCAAGTGTCTTCATAAACTCAGACTGACCAAAGCCTTGTGAATGGACTTAATAGATGGAAAGCAAATGAAACCTGTCATGTGTGTGTGTGCATGCAAGCATATATGTGCATGTATCCACATGTACATGTGTATGTTTAGATAAGCACCCATTTCTACAAAAGTCACAACCTATAAGTAGTGATGATGTAATTTCTATCAATAAATTGGTTACTTGCTTTGCACCTTCAAAACTGTGTGGAATGAGATCTTTTACTTCAAAAACAGGTAAGGGTTAGCAACAGGAAGAACACCCAGTTGTATAACACTACTTGAATAACATATCTGGCAAACCCATGCTAGGATGGAAAAATGGATAATACATACATACATAAAATGCCTCTCTAATAAATGTCTTCTGTAAAAATGCCACCTATAGCACTCAAATATGAATAAAACATTGCTACTGATATAATCAAATGAATAACTCTACTGAAGAATGCATAAGACCAAGAGTGATATAATCAATTTGAACCCATGATTATCTTATAAGCATTTCTAATACATTACTGTATATTATACTGTAATATACAAGCAAATCAGTAAATACATTTCAAGTAAATGGTAAAACTATGTTAGTTCCTGTAAAACATCCACCACCTAAGAAATGTCACTAGTAGTTATACTACACAAGCTGGCCAAATTTCATGCAAATTATAATAGATAATTGAAAGTGTTTTGCCATTATTTGAAATGAACCACTTAAATTTAATTAAGCAAAACTGAGTGACTGAATAGTGTGTTTAACACCAGTATTCCACTGGTCACTGGCCTAACAGTTAACAAACTATTGGGGCAATAAACTCTCAGAGACAGGTGCCAGACTCCAATATCTATATGTAGCTTTGACTATTATCCTTATTACTGAGTAAAAAGCTTTATAACCTTGATAAGCTTTGCATAACCATAGATTAAAAGTGTTACATGTGTGTGTGTGTGCGTGTGTGTATTTGTCAATCAGATTGCAACATTGATTTGTCACTTTTATTGTTGTATTTTACAAGTGTTTTCATGTTTTATAACAATCTTCATGTGATTGTTTATGTAGTGGCATTAACATACTGCTTATGCATTTCACTATTGGCAACCGGAGTAAAATGACTGATTTTTTCCCCACCTTTAAATACTTTCTGATAGTCTCCATCAGACTGAGGCTAACAAAAGCTATTTTAACCAATCAGCTTGTGCCTTCGATGTCACAGTTTTAGCAATTTAGTAACATAGTTACCATTAACAGAGCTTGTTTATAGAAACATTTTAACCAATCAGTCACTGATGGTGGATTCAGCTACAATCAGATGCTGAGAAATGCCTGATACAACAAACAGTAGTCCTATCTCAAATACATTTAAATGAAATTAACATTCAAATTAATATTAGTACTGTTTTTTAATAAAATTAAATTCAAATCTATATTATCATTTATATTATTGTTTGTTCAGAATGGGCTAAAATGTCAATACAATTCTTTTCACTTACTCTTCTTTTAACTTCTGTAAAATGGAAATATTAAAAACATTTTTTATTGTATGTTTCTAAATGATTGCTTAATGGAATCTGAAGAATGTTAGTGTCTCTAATTTGTGGTTGGTGTATTCTCATGCATTCCGCTAATGAGTTGCCTGTTTGGTCAATACATATTTCTTCACAATTCAGACATTTGGTGCAAGTGAAAAGATTTCTGCTGTTACAGATCATATTTGCATTTGGGAATATTCTTTTTTTGTGTTGATATACTGACTAGTATGTATGAATTGACATGTACCTGATAAATGTCATTGCATTTGTATACCATAAATATTTTATTATTGTTGTTTAGGGCAATCTTTGCATTAGTAAACAACATTCAAGTTTTTCAGTTGCCTTTTATTTTGAACAAGTGTTTGATGAATAATTAAATCTTTGAGCTTGTTACTTTGTGATGACAGGCAAGTTTGATTTGGAGACATTGAAAATATTTTAATGACATGGATTGTGTGTTACTGTTAAAAGGTATGATAAGGCTGAGTGTTCCTTTTTCATGAATTGCTCTAAATTGTTCTATAAGTAGTTGTTTTGCATTTTGCATACCATTTTCTAAAATTTTTGTTTGAATAGAAATCACTTGAGTTCTGTGAGACATTTGTCCCTGGTAACTATATCCTCAATGACAGCATAAATTTTCCTGGCTAAACAATATGGCATATTGCTAAATGGCATGATTTTAAAGTTAGATTTGGATGTATATCTCTGTCTTGACAATTGTGATGTTGGTATAATTATTTTTAATTAACATTATATTGAAAAATGAAAATTCTCCATTGCTCATCACATTGGTGAACTTCTGAGTTGGATATAAACTGTTTAGAAAGATATTGGATTCTTCTAACATATCTACAGAGTTTGTCCAAATTAGGAAATAATTATCAAGATGCCTTTTCCCTGCACTCCCTATATATCTGGCATGCCTGTGAGGTCACTGACATAAACCATCACACTGCAACAGAAACTGGACCTTGTGGTAGTTTACAGGGTATATATAGAGCATTTTATTATAGCATTAGCACAAGAGAAGTTGTCTTGGCCTTGCTAAGTCATAAAAATTCATACTACCTTATGTTGTCTCTGTTCATTCACCAGGAGAGGTTCTACTCCTCACCCATAAGTGGAAGAGTAAGTAAAAAATGAAAGAGAATCAGAGCAAAAAAGTGACAAGGAAGAGAGTAATGAAATAGAGAAAGAGTGATTGCTATATGATGGTTATTGGTATGGAGTTTCCACAGAAATAGTAAGAGTGATATAATGGGAAAATGTGTGTGACACATCCATGAAGTATCTCATTGACTTTGAGTGAGACTAGCATGTAACTTACTTCACTAGATAATAAAAGCATCTCAGCATCTAATGCTGATGCTCCTGCAGTAATCCTTTAACTGCACCTGCAATCATACTGTTGGTTGATCCCTCTTTTGAGTGTACTTGATATAAATTCTCTTAATCTTATGCAATCAACAACCTCTTGTAATAGTACTTCCATACCTTTTATTTTTCAGTATCATTAAGGGCACACATGCCATTATCATTTTACACACACTTCTCAGAACATATCTAGATTCTCTCTAGTACATTGCCATGTAATATAAAATATCTCGAGTATCTGGTCTTCACATTGCACAGCATGTGTAAACCTTCTTCCTTTCTGCTCTTCCTACAACTAACTATATCTAGCTTCTCTTCTAGCTATCTGATGCTGTCCTCTTATACCAATGTTTACCCAGTCTTTTGAGGCCTGACTCTTAGATTTTATGGATCTATTCATATTATTTATTCACAACCATGTCACCTTATGTCTGGTTAGAACCATGAAGCAGCCATAAATCTTGGACCAACTTCAGCACTTTGTTCCATAGAAACTACCATTCATTCTCTTTCTTGGTTGTTGACTGATTTATGCTAAGAGACTTTGAATCATCTTGTATGTGTATGTATGCACATACATATACATATAATCATCATCATTCATTATTTTAATGCCCATTTTTCCATGCTCAAATGAGTTGAAAGGAATTGGTTGAGGTAGAAATTCTATGGCTGGATGCTGTTTGTGTCACCAACCCTCACCTGTTTCTAAGCAAGGTAATATTTCCCCCATTATCAGGCATCTTTCCATTGAAGACTGTAAATGAAGAACACTACCAGTATCATCATGGTGATGCTCATTTTTACTACTGTCAAGTGATCTCAATACACACACATATATGAATGATGTAAGCTACTTTTTCACTGTGCACAGATAAATTGCATGTAGCATCATTACCCAGACTGAAGTGTCTGTCAAATGCCATTTATCTTGAATACAGTTCAGCTGTGATTTCTTTCTATGGTAGATTGCATGGGAATGTAATGAATAATATTTGTTTTCCTAATTTTCTCATGATTGCCATTAACTTTTGATACAATTTCCACATCTATTTTTGCCTCCTGTGAATGACCCATCAATGATTGTTCTTTTGTCAATACTGATTGTATGAGACAGTATGCAATCATAAATATTTTGATCCATTTCAGCTTTGACGTGTTTTCTTAAATGACATATGATCCACTGGACCTGTGCTTCTTCCATGTCAGCTACCCCTCTACACACATACACGTATGTAACCCATTTTCTGGTAACTGATGAACTGGTATCTTTTTTTTAACCTGGACATAGATTACATCAGGACATTTAAAGTTCCTGCGAACATTACTATAATAACATTTTTTGCTATCAAGCCTTCACAACACACATTTATTTACTCAATAGCAACGTATAATGAAGGTAGAAATACTCTCTCTACACTTTACTATAATGATATAAAGATAGTGTTTAGAACCAAATCTAACACCACATGCTAACCTCCCAAGGAGTCTCTCACTGTGAAGTTAACAAATAACTTAATTTTCTTCAGAAAAGTGAGTGACAATGACAGAAAGATGAAATGTGGATTAAGTTGGTGAACATAGTAACCAAATCAAAGTAAAAACGAAATAATGCTAATGATACTTGGCATCAATACAGAGATAATGGTGATGAATTTACAATCATTAATGAATGAGATGAAAAACTATTAGCTAGGAGATGAATTAAGGATATGTAATAACTTATGAATAAAGTAATAAAAGAATAATGTAAAGGAACACAGGCTAACTAATGCATGCAAAAATATAGGCCATTGTTAGCAGAGTGGAAAGATGACCAACTTTATACTTTGGTTCTGAAACCTATGTACCATTTAAGGTGTTGAATAATCCTTTAAAGGTCAAATGTATGAAACCAGAGAAGTCTGTCTGGTTTTGAAAGGAATGAGTGTATAAATAAAACTTTGATTTAAATGTGTGTGAGGTCATGCTGACACAAGCTTTTAATGGTAACTAAACATTAGTATACAATATCCTTAGCTATGCAGCAAGATCCTGAAGGATAGTCGCTGGGATTATGGCAGTTGCATGGTTAAGTTTTGTTTTAGTCACTAAGTTTAGAAGTGTTTATAATAAGTCAAAATTTGGGGCCACTGTATATGAAAGGATGACAATATTGTTACCAGGTGATATTTATGGTTTCATATGAAATACTTCCTTAGGAACCAAGATTTGAGCCAAAGGTTTTTATTGGAGCTGGGAGGTGAGTATTGCTATGTTATAGATTTTATCCTTAAAACTTCTGGCAAAGGCATCATTATAATATTGGGATATATTATGAAAAATTTGTTTATTAGGTAAGTCACTCAGTAACTTCTAAAGATTATTATTATTAACATTAATAAAAATAATCATAAAAATAAAAATAGTAATAACACACACACACACACGTTTCAAGTTCTATTTTCCTGTTTGCATCACCAAACCTATATATATATATATATATATATATATATATATATATATATATATATATTTGATGAACTGGTGCAGCAAGCGAATATCAGTATGTGTGTGTAGGTGTACTCAAATATATATATATATATATATATGTACAAATTTGTGCACACCTACACACACATACTGATTAAATATTGAAGTGGAAAAAATGATTTTTATTTTATCTAAACAACTTTTCATAGAAGGTTTATAGATTAATTTAAAGTATATCATAAAAATAGAATTTTGAACTAAAGATTTAATTATAAAACTAACAACTTATAAAATTTCTAACTGGACCAGTTGTGCTATAGATTACTGATAATTATATGATCATTAAGGGCATGATATCTAGTTACAATGTTCTTTAAACATTTGATCACTGTAGCATGTCTTTTTCTTGGCAGACCATATACAGCCAACTAGCTGCTCAATAATAACACATTTGCACTTTGCATTTAATTTTTTTTCCACATCTACATAATGTAGGATGAGTAATTACACAATGTTTGAGTAATGCATTCTGCTAACCTTCATTTATTACTATGTGGCAAGTCGGTTTGCTCATGTTCTTACACATTTGAACAATACTGTATTTGGAAATTTTGGTTGCTGATATCTTCCACATTGTGCAGATGTAATCATATAGTTTCGAAATAGCCAATAACTTTCAAGCAGTCATTTATCATCAACACTGAAAATTCTAAGTTCTGCAAATTGTTGTATTGCATCAGCTGGAAGCTTGAGCTTGAAAAGATTTTATTAGCAAAGCATGTTTGGGATTTTATAACAACACTGTATGAAATAGGGTAAAATATCCCAAAATCTCTGATGTAGGTAGAGAAGTTAATTACAAACATTAAATATAGCAATTTCAAAGTCAAAGATCACTATCTCAGGTGAAATCTAAGCTTTTTGTTTCCTTATAATTCAAAGGATTTCTCTGTAGACTGCATAAAATTTATCATATGCAACACAATAAACCAAAGGAATAGTGTGAAAGCCATTTACCAGATTATGAATGATATATAACTGATAAACAGATGGAGCAACATTAAATGTTTCTTTAGTGAACCAGCTACAATTTTCAGCAAGCAAGTCTAGATTTCTTTGGTATGCAAAACTATAATGACCATTTTCATAATCCTCATTCAATACAAATTCTTCTGGAATCACATTACATGTAGTTTATCTATGAAACCATCAACCTTCAAGATCATGATGCTTTCATTAAATCATTTGCATAAAGGCTATATTGTTTTTGAAGAATACCAGCAGCTAAGCAGCCACTATTGAAAAGCTCAGTGGTATACTTTGAATGATAATTGATGTCTGTTCATCTGAGATAGTAGCTCTTTCTAGCATTCTAGATACTACTTTTTCCACTTCAAAGCATACTGGATATGGTGTGTAATTGTGATTGTGGTCAGTTAGTTGGTTTCTGATTTCATTTCCATTAGTTGACATGTTACATGTATGACACTGTTGACAGTCTTGTCAGTAAGGTATGAAAAGCAATTAAGAATTAGCTTACATTTTCCCCTTCTGTACAATACAAATTCTATTTCAATTATGGGCAAAAATAATCGATATTAAGCAGACTCTAGAAGGTCTAATAAATTTTAAACTGTATTTCATTCAGATGTTTACAAAGTTATATAAAACAACAATAACAAATCACATTACTATTGAGAATATAGACAATATTTATATCCAACTTAATGTGGATGTATTGTTATAGCACTGAATACTGGATTATTTACCTTGAAAAGACCTCTCATAAGGATGTATGATTACTTTTTGGTACTAATACTGCTTCTGTTGTTAATAATCATTTCTTAATAAGTTTGTTTGCTATTTGTGACATCAGAGCCTGAACAGTTACTGAAATTCCATATATTGCTGGCATGGAGATTTGGCTGTATGTGGCTACCAGACGTCTGCCACTAAAGAGGTGGAGCACATCAAAATCATGTGATCTGGCAGTTCTGGAACCGATAGCAGATGATACTTATCTTCTAGCAACATAAATGTGTGCTTTTTATGTACCATGCATCCATATAAGAGGTCCTCTCAAGGTAAATAATACAGTCTTCAGTTCAGTGCTTTAACAATACATCCATGTTAAGTTGGATATATAGATTGTTTTTTGATATTAATGTTGCTTGTGTCACTAATAATTATTTAAATATAACCAAATTTTGTTGTTATATCTATGAACAAACTTTTAGTTTCTAAAATTCAATGTTCAAAGAAGTCCACAGTTTATGACTGGAAAATTTTTTTCAACATAGGTGTAAGTAGCTTGCTTACAAACCACATGGTTCCGGGTTCAGTCCCACTGCATGGCACTTTGGGCAAGTGTCTTCTACTATAGCCTCGGGCTGATCAAAGCCTTGTGAGTGGATTTGGTAGATGGAAACTGAAAGAAGCCCGTCGTATATATGTGTATATATATATATATATGTGTGTGTGTATGTGTGTGTGTGTGTATATGTTTGTGTGTCTGTGTTTGTCCCTCCAACATCGCTTGACAACTGATGCTGGTGTGTATACGTCCCTGTAACTTAGCGGTTCAGCAAAAGAGACCAATAGAATAGGTACCAGGCTTACAAAGAATAAGTCCTGGGGTTGATTTGCTCGACTAAAGGCAGTGCTTCAGTATGGCCACAGTCAAATGACTGAAAAAAGTAGAAGAGTAAAAGAGTAAACATTTTCTGAAAAAAAAAAAAATCCAAAAAATCCAAAAACAGCAGAACATTCATTTACATACTTTTATATGGTTGGACAAGTTTTATTTACGATCCTGACATACAACTATTCCTAGGATAACATTGACTATGCCAGTTCCTTTTGTGAGCCTTCAGCTCAAAGCTGTTTCCTTCTGGCTACCAATCCAGCTAGCTGTTTTTTACAATTTGAATTCAACTTTCACCAGAATATCCATTTCATTTCAGCTAGAAATTCCAATAGTTAATAGTACTGCAGCATGCAGAACATTGACCAAATCAATGGCAACATAACAGAATGGCTCAACAGACTTCAAGAATAAATAAACACAAAGATCAGTACAATTATGGTCAAAATGCCTGATTTATTCAAACACACTTCATTTTTCTATTTTATTAATAATTACTAGTATAGAAATAGTTTATATTTT
The DNA here is from genome assembly GCF_046866305.1 of Octopus bimaculoides. NCBI lineage: Eukaryota > Metazoa > Mollusca > Cephalopoda > Octopoda > Octopodidae > Octopus > Octopus bimaculoides. The sequence continues at coordinate 89,988,181 of NC_142931.1, read as the reverse complement.
TGTTTCAGTTTCTCTTTGAAATTAAACATTCCAACTTTTTAACTGTTTAAACATAATTTACCTAGTCTATCACCTATAACTTGCAGACTCACTTGCATTCAACAGACATGTACACAGATGCAGAACTCATTTGCAACTAGCACATATGCCACAGATTCATTTGCATTTTTGCACATATGTATAACCCACTCTGCTTACATCTTGTGCATGGGTTCAGGATATATTTTGGTGTCTTGACCAACTAATTATCATAGTCACTCCATTCTGTTTTTATTAACTAAAGTTTGATTCTCATTAATGGCTGTTTTCCCAGCAATCTAGGAAAAAGCTAATGTAGTGATCTCATGCTGATGTTATTTATGTTCTGCCCTGTATTGCATATTGGTCTATCCTCAGCTAGTTTTTGTAGCACATTGTCCCTTGGTCAGCTCTGCTCTATTTCTGGAGAGACACTAAAAGTAGACCCCCTCACCACCTTCCTTGCCATGACTTCTTATAATACAATGTAGTTGTTTCTGACAGAAAGAAAGTGAGAGAGAGAGAGAGAGAGAGAGAGAGAGAGAGAGAGAGAGAGAAAGAGAGAGGGAGAGAAAAGAACCCTCCCTATTCTCCTGATGTGGTTCCATCTGCCTATCAACTGTCCTCCAACATGAAAAAACACTTGGATAGGAACCAGTATTGCAGAGATGACATTATAGCTGTTGTTGACGGCTTTTAAAGTAACAAGATGAAAGCTTCTTCACTAATGGGATTCAAGCAATACAAGCAATACTAATGGAAGGAGTGTGTGGACTGCAAGGGGGACTATGTTGAAAAATAAACCTAATTTGGTTATATTCTATGAAAGTATCTTGGTCTGCCTATGAACTTTTCAGTTGACCTTCCTCATAGACACAGAGCCTGTTACTACAAACCATTCTGGTGCCACGTTAAAAGCATCCAGTCCACACTGTAACATGGTTGGCATTTGGAAGGGCATCCAGCTGCAAAAATCACACCAAAACTAACCTCACCTGTGCTAGTGCCACATAAAAAACACTGAGTCTACTCTGCAGAGTGGTTGGTGTTAGAGAAAGGCATCCAGCCGTAAAATCCCTGCCAAAATAGTAGCTTAGGGTAGTTTTTCTACCTGGTCAGCTCCTATCAACCATCCAACCCATGCATGCAAGGAAAATGGACATTAAACGATGATGATGATGTACTGCCAGTTATCACTCGCTTTCCTCCTAGCTAGTACCAATAAACATCTGCCATGATTCTTATTGTGCACCATTCATAACTACTACTGGTCATCCTTAATTCTATTCACCATCCACCACACTCACTGTTTATATACATTTGATCATTTCCACCCCATGCTTATATCCACTTCTCATTCTCCCCTCACACTCTTGCAATGTGATTCTCCTGTTTCCATGCTCCCTTCTCTTCACTTTTTAGGCATGTGAGTGAGTGTGTGTAAGCATACTTACAAATGTGTATAATTAAATGCACATATACAATTGTATGTGTGTGCATGTAGATCTCATCTTTATTATCATCATAATCATTTTTACACTCTCTTTTAAGGGTGCATTCTGGCATTTTGTCACTACCATATTTACTTCTCTTAATGAGGAGCTACCCATGTCACCCAACCATATGAAATGCAAAGTAGTCATGAATTTCCTCTACAACAAACCTATTCCTACTTTTCCCATCACACATTAACCTCTCAACACCGCACATAAGGCAACCATTCTATCTCCAATTCTTCCTCTCAGGCAAGTTTGTTAATCTTGCAAATTACAAGGCAATCTCATCTGTGTGTGTGCCATGAGTAAAGCACAACACAATACCAAAACAGTAACACCGGAGCAAGACATGGTCCTCTAATGCAATGAATTGTTTAACAGTAACCGACCTATGTCAGCATAGAAAGCGAGTGTAAAAATGATTATGATGATAATAAAGATGAGATCTACATGCACACACACAATTGTATACGTGCATTTAATTATACACATTTGTAAGTATACTTACACACACTCACAAACACACACACAGAAACATATTTATATATACTTGCATGCACACAATATGTATCAGTGCTTTGCATCTTTGACCAAACTGTTCCAGAGAATTAAAATCTAGTGAAACAGCAGCAGCATTACAAATTTGATGAGTATTTCAACAGCTTACAGTTCTAAGATGAGCTCTGCCTTTAGATTCAGATTGGAGAAGGATATAAGCCCTATTCAGTTGATTTGCTTAATACATATGGTATGAAAAAGTATTCAAAGTTTCTCCAACTCCTGTTGATCTAATGATTTATAAAACTTATCATGCATTTCATTACATGGCTGTAGTAGTTCAAGTTTAAACATACATCTACTTGTTTAGCTCTAGGTCAGTTCTGATTCAGCGATCTTATAATCAAAGGAGTTGGAGCCATGATCATCCAGCTTTTTGTTTTTAAAGGTATATTGTATTCAAGGATACATTATTCTGAATACACATGTCATTTGAGGGAGATTTGGTTGCTATTTCTAGCATGTTAAGTTATAACATAGAGGTTTTCTTTTTAGGTTAACATAGAGTTAACCTAAGGTAAAGATCAACAGGAAGTCTCTGCAGTATTATATTACAATGTTTTACTGAGGTCTAAACTCAACTAGTTATAGAATCTCCTCAATATCTAAAGTAATCTTATTGTTTAAGGTAAAGTACAAAAGAAAATCACCAAACACATTTCATAGTTCAGGTATAAAAAAAGGGGAGTAGAAATGCATTTTTCTAAAAAACTAATTTTAAGTTTTTACAATGCTGATTTTGTATATATAAAAATTGAACCATCTTTCAATTCTATTATTAGTGGAAGAGTATCAATAGGCAAACACATAATGCCTATACATGGTACCTGCTATAGTACATGATATTTTTATCCAAGGAATAGTTTCTTATAAAAATTCTTAATATAGGATTTTTAGTTCTTCCTTTCTTTTCCTTCAGTTTATAGAATACAGGATGGTGGTAATTTCTTCCTTTAGGTGTGGTTTAGTTAAAAAGGAAATAAATGAAAAAGGTTTTTAAGTTTCTTCAACCCAAGCCACCCATATACAACTTTTCAGTATGGTCTAAGTAGATTGTAAAAACACAGGAGATATAACTCACCTGTTGTATGTATACAATGAGCTTTTACAGGAAATAATTGAAGATATAATTCAATTCTAACAAGTAGTAATTAATTTATAAATTAGTGTCAGAAGTGGAGAGGTCATGAGGAAGTCCATAGAGCTTTCCTTGTATCTGTTGTTATAATTATTACTATTGAGAAATAGTAACATAGGCATATGTGTGTAATGAAGCATGCATTTGCACTGTGTAATATATGGAGTACAGTAAGGCAGTGAACTGGCAGAAATGTTAGCGGTATTTTGTCTGTCTTTACGTTCTGAGTTCAAATTCCACTGTGGTCAACTTTGCCTTTCATCCTTTCAGGGTCAATAAATTAAGTACCAGTTGCATACTAATCAACTGGCCCCCTCCCCCAAAATTTCGGGCCTTGTACCTAGAGTAGAAATGAATATATAGAGTAGAAAAGAATATATGGAATACAGTGCTGAACAAGCTGAACATATAATTTTAAAAAGGTATCTCAACCATAAAAATGGTTTGTACTACACTGAGATAAAAAAAAGGGGATTAATTCAGGATAAAATCAAAAATAAACATTAGTAAAAAACAAGCAAAACTTGTTGCTGATATGAAAAAGAGAAGGTAAGAAACATGCTTTGATACTTTGAACAGAAACTGTTTAGTCAATGAACAATCTAAAGTAAGAAAGTGAGATGCCTCACAAATGATAAAAATCTAAAATTTCTCTCAAAGTTTGAATATAAATGATGCTCATAGAATTATTTGTGACTTGAAGAATCAATGGCAAAGAGAGCAGAGTGCCAGATTAAATGTAATATAGTATTAACACTTCTAGCTCAAATTTTGACAGAACACAATTTACAACAGATTTCTCTGGATTGATAAAATATATGCATAAAATGTGTGTATTAGCCCTTTTGATACCAACTAAACTGAGAAAGACCATGGTTCTATAATATAAACTTCTCCTTTTCAAAATGATCTGAAGTAAAACCTGACTGCAAAATTCCATGATAGCTTATGTTTTGAATGACCAACTAATTGTGATAGAATTAATTTTACTAAATTCTTCATTAAAAAAGCAGTGTACTTCTGTAGCAATGTGGTAAAAAAAGGATTAATATTTGAGTTGATAAATTAAAAAAATAGATATTATCTATAAAACCCATGTAGGTTCCATTGATCCTTTTACACAAATAAATAAAATAGGGGTATATGCAGGAAAATCTTAAGATTTTACCCAACTTAATTCATTGTATAAGTTTATGTCAATGTTATACTTATGTAATGTATACTGATCTAAACTGGTTGAATGGAGAAAAGTAACTTTAGAATCCCAGTGTTAAGTTCTTACTCCAGGATACAGTTTATAACTTGCTCATTCATGTTCATTTCAGATGTTATACATGTATACTGACTTTCAGTCTTTGTATTCTGTTACAACTTGAAAATGTAGACTGGCTCCCTCCTTCAACTGAGGGTATATAAATGCTGATATTAATCTTTTATACTGGCCACAATTATTATATTTTTTAATGGAAAATTATCCATGTAAAAATGTAACATTTAGTAACAGAGTCATTAAAAATCTTTTTCTAATAATTACCATTCAGATCTCTATTACATTGTAAGATGAGGTTATTCTTAAAGAAAAACAGGAAGCTAAACATATTTCAAGAAAACTGAAAGAACTATGTCACAAATTTAGCAATTTATTAAGAGTAAATGGAAAACCAATCAAATTTTCACAAAAATTCATCAGAATGCTTAAATATATAATCTAATTAGTTAACATTTTTATGACTGGCAAGTTATTTATAGAGCATTATAATGTAGGCAAGGCTGTATGGTTAAGAAGTTTTCTTTGCAACCACATGGTTTCAGGTTCAGCCCCACTGAGCAGCACCATAGGCAAATGTCTTTTACAACAACCTTGGGCCAACCTAAACTGTGTGAATGGATTTGGTTGACAGAAACTGAAAAGACATTTTATACATTATCATAATTATTTCACTTTTCCATGTTTGCAGGAGTCAGATGAAATTTGTTGAGGCAAATTTTCTACGGCCAGATGCCTGTCCTGTCACCAACTTACACTTGTTTCCAAGCAAGATACTATTTTTCCATGTCACCAGACATGTTTTACATGAAAGACTGAAAATGGACATCACTTGTATGACAGTGATGCAAATTCACAATCATGTGTGTGTGTGTGTGTGTGTGTGTGTGTGCACGCGCACGGGGGCGTGCCTGTCTGTGTGTGTGTGTGTGTGTGCCTGTCTGTGTAGGTATAGCTATGTGGTAAGACGTTTGCTTCCCGACTGCATGGCTCCAGGTTCAGAGTAGATTTGGTAGCCAGAAACGTTTGCGTGTGCCTGTGTATGTGTGTTTCCACCACCACTGCTTGACAACTGATGTTGGTTTTGTTTACATACTGGTAACTTGGCAGTTCAAAAAAAGAGGCTGATAGAATAAATACCAGACTTCAGAAAAATAAGTACTGAGGTTGATTAGTTAACTAAAGCCCCTTCGAGGCAGTACCCTAGCATGACAGCAGTCCAATGATTGAAACAGCTACAAGAGGAAAGATATGTATGTATGTATGTCTATGACAGGCTTCTTTCAGGTTGATCCAGGGCTATAGTAGACAACACTAGCCCAAGGTGCCATGCAGTGGAACTGAACTCAAAACCATGTGGTTGGGGAGCAAGCTTCCTAAGTACACAGGCATGCCTATGTGTGTAGTTCTTGCTTGCTTTTGTGCATTCAAAACCATAACAAATAATAGATTCTTTACTTTAAAAACAGGTTAAGGTAATGACAAGAAGGGCATCTGGCTGTAAAACAATGTCTCAATAATATATCCATCTAATCCATGCAAGCATAGAAATATGGATGTGAAAAAATAACTGCTCATATTACTATTTTTATTCTTCATGACAGGGATTAAAAATGCTTTTCTTGGTAACCATTTCCCACTTAGTTTCTGCAACAATCTGTTTATGGAAACTAATTTGCTAGCCAATGATTTAAAAGTTAATTAGGTAAATAATTCAACTATTTATTCTATAAGTGGTAAAAAGCAATATTCAACAAGCAGCACTAATTAGCTCCTATCAGATTTGTGATTATTCAATTAGTCAAGCAATCTTTCTAATTAACATCATTCTTTTAAAAGAATTTTAACACAAAATGTGTTGTTAGTTAAAAATTATAAATTAACTATCATACTTGTAAAGTCAAGACCCCAAGGTTTTGGTTTCAGTATCATGACGTCAACCGGAAAACAGATATTGAACAGGATTTGTTGTTTTTGAATGATTTGCGGAGTTCAAAAACGTTACTTAATTCCTATACTATTAATAGAGAGTGGTACAAGCAAATTCACTATTTATGGCTTCAGTACAAAAAAAGAAATCCTATAAGTCTAAAAACCTAACAAAAACACACTCAGCAATAATGTAATGCTGAAAGAAGGAAATGAAATATTAGAGCTAATTATGTAAGTCTATAAAAAGAAAACTATAGACTCTAAAAAAAAAAAAAAAATGTCAGTACTATTTTTGAGCTTTGAAATTGGTAGGATAAAATATAAAAAAATAGTTTCAGTTCAGTTTTGTTTGGAAGCATCTATAGTTTTCAATTTTCTCAATCAAATGTTGTTATGATTACAGATAATTTCAGTATTTCTTTAAAACTCAGAGTCAACATAAAATTACTACATTAAATGATTCAACACAATTTGCTATACCTTTTTTCCTAATAACTAATATTACACAAAATTAGCCAACAGACAGCTAAATTATTAAAAAACATCTCCCCACCCCTATTTTGAAGGCAGTTGTTTTCTGTAAAGTCTAACTATGCGAATAATACAAATTATGCATCAGTATTTCAGGTTAAAATTTTAGCATAGCAGACAGTCAATTTGGAACAATCCTTCTTCAAAACCCACAACATTGAATGGAGTGCAACAATGCATTTTATTCAGGTATTAAGTTGCTTCTAGAGCTAGATTTTAAAATTAAACTAAATAGCTAAATCAATATACCACTCACAAACAAGTTCGCTGTCATGATTGGTAGAAAGAGTATTATTTTAGCACAGATTTATTTATGAAAAATAGTTTATTCTAAATTTATGTTGCAATTCTTAAAAAATAGCTGATACAAAAGATTTTTTTCCCATCAGAAATTGGAATTTATCAGTAAGCCAACATTTCCTCTCATAATTGAAACTTGCTTTTTAAAATAACATGTGATGATCTTAGCTGCACCAAATAAAACATAAGAATATAGAAATGCGTCATAACTTATTTTGGGTTCAAAAATATGTGAAATTGTTATTGCTTAAAATAAAATGATTATACATCAATATGAATGACAAGAGGAAATACCATAGGGATACAAAAAGCAATTTTGATACTTTTTTATCTTGAAAATATATATTTTCCAAATTAACGTAAATAAGATTTACCAATTAAAAACTGAATCCACCTTCAATGTGTAAAGCTAATTCAAGCTTTACATGTAAATGATAAATAAAGATAGCAATAAAACTGATAATAAATTAAACATTTAATCCAGCTTCTTCATTTTATAGTGGTTAAAACTTTAACTGTATTACAAACCATGGTAGAAATGATGCAGTTAATCAGTGAGAGCTAAGTGGTTAATCACAAAATGGAGATTACCTCCCACATTTAGAGAGTGCAGTGTTATTAAAAATAAATAAATATATTCAAATATGAAATAAAAGTAGCGGTAGTGTAACAAACATTATCAGTCACATATACCCAGCGCACATGTTTTGTGCATCCACTGGTAAGCTGCTACTGGTGTGGTGGAGAATACCCTCTCAAAGTGCTGGGTGCACGAAGTATGTACATTGGGTATATGTGGTTGATAATAGTTATTACACTACTACTGCTTTTATTTCATAAAACCCTTTTGGTCATGAATGACTATGGGATTGCATCTAGAAAGTTCCCCTCCAAGGCACAAGTTTGGGCAAGTTTCTTTATGGAAGACCAGCAGATGCTCATGGGAAAGGCAAGGGCTGATACAGCTTGGCACCAGTGATGTTGCAACTCAGATGAGAAAACAGGAGCAACACAAAATGAAGTGTCTTCCTCAAGAGCACAACAAGAACACAACAATGATCGTAAGCTTGATGCTCTAACCACTGAGTCATGTGCCTTACTTTTATTTCATATTTGAATTTATTTTACAGATGCATTGTTGGGGCACACCTACACGGTCTGTACACCTTGAGCATATATGGACTAGTGATGTGGTTCATCACTGATCCTGTCAGGTACATGATGTTGACAAGCCAGAAAAATGGCGAAACATTGATGCCCATCATTCCTAGATGGGATTGAAACGGAGATGTCTTTCCTGTCAGTGAGACTAAGGTGTTTTAACACCTAGCACTTTGAGAGAGTATTCTCCACCATGCCAATAGCAGTTTATCAGTGGGTGCATGCAGCATATGCTTCGGGTAAATGTGGTTGAAAAATACATGTGTATTGCTTTATTCTTTTTCCTTACTTGTTTCAGTAATTTGACACCAGCCATGCTAGAGCACTGCCTTTCATTGAACCAATCGAACCCAGAACATATTCTTTGTAACTTAATCTATCAGTCACACTGAAGTTTTTTATTTTATAAATAGCGTTCAATATTTGAACACTTAGTTACTATTGAGTAATATACAGTTATTGATCATGGAGAAATTCTGGATGTAGATCAGCCTTAGAGATTATAAATTTTTTTTTGGTATTTACTTTTTTACCCTGATGATGAGTTGAATTTGACCTTATACAGAAATGTTTACATAGGTAATAAACTTTAATATATATGGATATTAGCGTCAAAACTCTTATTTAAATTTTAATATATAACCAAGATCAATTCATAAGGAGTTTATTATAGACCTTTGTGGACAGATTTTTGCTATTTTGGTAACGATTGCATGTTTTATCTTACCAATACATTTGGTAGATATCATTATATGAACACACACACATATATATATATATAAATATACACATATATAAATATATATATATATATATAAATATACATATATATATATATATATATATATAAATACATACACACACACACATACACACACACACATATATATATATATATATATATATATATATATATATATATATATATATATATATATATATCACCCATACCTGGATACAACTCACTCCACAAGAACTCACTACCAGAATGGACCATAGACAAGATGTGATTTAAAACGGATTTAGATAATCCTAACAGGTGGTGCTATTAAGTTAGACATGGCCTGGACCAATCCTTGGTCGAAACATATCCAAGTTTATCTAAGTTTATACATAGGTACATATATAAATATGTTATATATATATGTACATATATATATATATATATATATATATATATATATATATATATATATATATAAACATATATATATATATGAACATTATATATATATATATAAGCGAGGACAAAGATCCGTGAAGTCCTCATTAGAGACATGCTGTTCGTTGATGATGCTGCAGTTGCGACTCACACTCAGAGGGAACTGCAGCTGCTGATGGATTGCTTAGCTCAGGCCTGCAAAGACTTCGGGATGACTATCAGTCTGAAGAAGAGAAACGTTATGGGTCAAAACACGCCGGCACCACTTGTCATCACCATCGACAACTATGAGCTCAAGGTTGTCCACCAGTTCATGTACCTTGGTTTCACTATCAGCGACAACCTCTCCCTAGGTGCTGAGATAGATAAGAGGATCGGGAAGGCAGCCACAACATATGCTCGCCTCACACCAAGAGTGTGGACAAACCCCAAGCTAACAGTGAAAACGAAAATGGCTGTGTGCAGTGCTTGCGTCCTCAGCACCCTGCTATATGGCAGCGAGACATGGACCATGTACGTCCGCCAGGAGAAACGGCTCAACACCTTCCACCTCAGAAGCCTCCGATGCATACTCGGCATCCTCTGGCAAGACAAAGTAACCCATACTGATGTTCTGTCTTGAGCTGGCCTTCCCACCATGCTCACCTTACTAAGACAACGTCGGCTGCGCTGGATTGGCCATGTTCGCTGTATGGAGGATGGTCGGATCCCAAAGGATGTCCTTTACGGAGAGCTTGTCGCAGGGCAGAGAAACATTGGCCGCCCAAAGCTGAGGTTAGGACGTGTGCAGGAGGGATATGAAGGCACTTGGTATCAACACCAATTCCTGGGAGGATCTCGCATCCGACCGGACCAGCTGGAGAGGCACTCTTCACAAACAACTGCAGACCGGCGAAGAGAATTTGATGGTGGCAGCAGCTGAAAACCGAGCCCGCAGAAAAGAAATGACAGCCAACAGACCAGATTCAACATATAGGTGTGACCTCTGCAAACGAGACTGCCACACTCGCATCAGTCTCTACAGCCACAGGAGGCGTTGCAAAAACTGAATAGACAGCTCAATGGACGGATGACATCATTCATGGTTAGCCATGACTGACGGAGGCCTAAAGAATATGTATATATATATATATATATATATGAAGTAGTAGTAGTAGTAGTATATATATAACGTTAACCACTAAAGTGGACATTTAATGTACTAGAAATAGACCACAAATAAATCAATATTAATTAATATATGATTTTTACCCTATGTTTTAATTTTATATATATATATATATATATATATATAGGAATCACTGCAGAGATGCTCAAAATATCTGGCAGCATCGGCTATAGCCTAGTCACCCATATAGTTAACCAGGTGATACACGTAGGAGTCATACCCAATGACTGGTGTAGCAGCACCATAGTCAACAGCTACAAAGGTAAAGGTGACGCTTTAGACACAAACAATTACAGAGGTATCAAGTTGTTGGACCAGGTAATGAATGTCACTGAGAGAGTCATAGCCCAACTAATTAGGGAGAGAGTCAGCTTAGATGAGATACAGTTTGCATTCATGCCAGGGAAAAGCACCACTGATGCTATATTTCTGGTAAGACAGCTTCAGGAGAAATACCTAGCTAAGGATAAACCTCTGTACCTGGCTTTTGTTGACATGGAGAAAGCCTTCGACAGGATCCCCCGATCCCTCATCTGGTGGTCAATGAGGAAACTAGGGATAGAAGAATGGTTAGTGAGAGCTGTGCAAGCCATGTACAGAGACGCTGTCAGTAAGGTGAGGGTTGGCAATGAGTACAGTGAAGAATTCCGGGTAGAGATAGGGGTCCACCAAGGTTCAGTCCTCAGCCCCCTCCTATTTATCATAGTCCTCCAGGCAATAACACAAGAATTCAAGACAGGTTGCCCTTGAGAGTTCCTCTATACTGATGACCTTGCTCTAATTGCTGAGTCACTATCAGAACTAGTGAAGTTTCAAGTGTGGAAGCAAGGATTAGAATCGAAGGGCCTAGCTAAAACCAAAGTCCTAAGTAGAAAGGTAGACAAACCACAAACCTCTTCAGATAGCTGGCCCTGCTCAATCTGTAGAAAAGGTGTAGGTAGAAACTCTATAAGATGTACCCAGTGTAAGCTATGGACACATAAGAGGTGCAGCAATATCAAAGGAAGGCTAACTAGCAAGATAGTCTTTGCATGTGGCAGATGCTCAGGAGCAATAAACACTGGAAATGTGCAGAGAACAACTTCTGTCAGATTCCAGGGAGAAAAACTATAAGAAATTGATAGCTTCTGTTACCTAGGTGACCAGGTCAGTAGCGGGAGAGGGTGCGCTGAAAGTGTAGCTGCTAGAATAAGAATAGCCTGGGCAAAGTTCAGAGAGCTCTTACCTCTGCTGGTGACAAAGAGCCTCTCGCTCAGAGTAAAAGGCAGACTGTATGACGCATGTGTACGAACAGCCATGCTACATGGCAGTGAAACATAGGCCGTGACTGCTAAGGATATGCGTAAGCTCACAAGGAATGAAGTCAGTATGCTCCAATGGATATGTAATGTCAATGTGCATACTCGACAGAGTATAAGTACCTTGAGAGAAAAGTTGGACCTAAGAAGCATCAGTTGTGGTGTGCAAGAGAGACGATTGCGCTGGTATGGTCATTTGGCGAGAATGGACGAGGATAGCTGTGTGAAAAAGTGCCACAGCCTAGCGGTTGAGGGTACCTGTGGAAGAGGTAGACACAGGAAGAGGTGGTGAAGCATGACCTTTGAACATTAGGCCTCACCAAGGCAATGACCTTTGGAAATATGCTGTGCGTGAGAAGACCCGGCAAGAAAAGTGAGACCATAACCTGTGGCCTTTACCAGGGGTGTAGCCAGCCAACTTATGCGTGCCTTTCCTTCTTTGGACACAAAACATTGCTTGCAAAGAACTGTTGAAGCAAGTGAAATCGAAATTGAAAATTGAACCAAATTCATTGATTGGCACCCACGCCAACCTTCCTTCATTGGACACTAAACTCAGCCTGCGAAGACCTGCTGGGGCAAGTGAGATCGAAACTGAACCAAATTCGATGACTGGCACCCATGCCAGTAGAGCGCTAACAGCATCCTAACAGGATCAAAGCGAATCAGGTATTGAATTTGTAAAGCACTCTCTGATTGAATTTTGGTTGGTAGAGTCAAAATTCTCACTTTAGAACAAAAGTCTCAAATTTGTGGGATGCAAATATTATCATGTTCATAATGATGATCAATATTGTTTTAATACCCACTTTTCCATTCTCACAAGTGTCAGATGGAATTTGTTGAAGCCCTTCCTGTCACCAACACTCACCCTCTTTTCCAGCAAGGTAATATTTCCCCAAGACTAGACATGTTTTCATGGACATCTGGTAACAAAGGATACTTCTTGCATGACAGTGACACTCATTTACAACTATTACACAATGTCAAGGCATGGAGATAGTAATCTCTTCCCCCACCACATATATCTTTTATCTTTTACTTGCTTGTTATTAGACTGTACAAAGCTGGGGCACTTCCTTAAAGAATTTTTAGTTGAATGTACTGACCCCAGTATTTACTTTCTTTATAAGGCTTGGTACTTATTCTATAGGTCTCTTTTGCCAAACTGCTAAGTCATGGGGATGTAAACCAGCACCAGTTGTCAAGCAGTAATGGTGGTGGGGACAAACACACACACACATATACATGACAAACTTGTTTCTCTTTCCATCTACTAAATCCACTCATGAGACTTTGGTGAGCCCAAGGCTATAATAGAAGCCACTTGCCCAAGGTGCCACACAGTGGGATTGAACCCTCGAACCATTTAGTTGGCAAGCAAGTTTCTCACCACACAGCCATGCCTGAGCCTATTTGATTGAGTCAAGCTAGTGAGAATTGCAAATGTAAAGGAACATAAGAATAAAGTAGGGAGGCACTATTGTAGTGCTTAACCATTTTTGTTACATAACATATTAACTAACAAACAATAAACCTACACACCAACTATAGTATGCACTTAATAAATACAAATACTTCTCTTGGTATCTGAATAAATCCTGTTTACAAGAGGAAACCCAAAAGATTGGCATAAAAAAAATTAAATGTTATTACATTTAATTCTTTTATACCAAAGTTAAACAGCTGATTTAAGTGACTTTTAAATAAAGCAAAATGTATTCTTTATTCAGAATAAGAATTAATGTGAACCTCTGTAATATAAATTAATAATCCAATTCATAAACTATGATGTTTACATAAATGTTCATTACATTGAGAAAAGTTTAGAGCTTGTCAATGCGTTTTTCCTAATGAAAAATAATTCTCTCTAACTCTTTTCTTTCAAATTATATGGCTGTTTCAAAAATGTGCAGCAGAGTTTAGTTTCCCTCTTTAGAAGTTCATATATAGTAAAACCATGGTTATCCAAATATCAATTAACTAAATCGAGAACATATTGGCCATACTGTGTATAGTTTGAACTCCCGAACAATACTAGTTCTACCAATTTGTCATTTATTTACAATGGTTAAAATAAATTTGAATTTCTGAAGAACATGGAAAAACACTATATCAAAGAGTTGTTACTGATACTGTTGTGACAACTGCACTTTCTGTCTGCAGTTGTCAGAAATACTATGTGATGATTGGTCTAACAAAGAAAATGACTGACATACTGAAGTATTTAAGGGTACGGCAAAATCAGAAGTATTTTACATTCACTCAATGACTTTTTCCAGAATACCTATCTGTTACAAGAAATAAAGTTTGTTACTATTATCATCTTCGTGAAGAGAAATCAAACACCATTGACAAACAAACAGAAAAAAGATTTTTCAGTGTCTGGATTGTAGTGAAAAAGGTATTAAAGACAGCACAAGAGCTCCACACTTTATCAGTTGAATGACATAAAAACTCTGTAAACATGTTTCTTTTTTTTTTTTTCTATTTAAGAATCTATGTTCAGTATGGCTTTCTTTATGATCAGATTAGTTATCTGAACAAAATACTCCCTGACCATTCAGTAATTATGTATAGTACAAGAAGAGTTTATCTGAGAAATATGAAACAGTGTTTTGAAGTTTATCATATATATTCATATGCACTTTCTGTGCTATCAATTTACTCAGTCAGGAGTGATGTACAAAATGGGGGATGCAAAAAATTTTTGTAACATTTTTTTTTTATTAGTAAAAGCTAATGTTAACACAGAGTTGAGTAGACTATATTACTGGTGAGGTTAAATAAGATTGAAACAGGTACACAGTTGTCCTCTTTCCCATCTGCAAACAAGGAACACATTTTGCTTGGCTAGGTTTTTGCTTCATTTTCTATCTAAAAGAAATTTCAATTTATTGAGAATTTTTTGTCGTTCCTATTCAGTACATTCTCCTTTCAACACATCATTGGTCCACTCAAGTTATCTCCTTTATTCTTTTATTCTTTTACTTGTTTCAGTCATTTGACTGTGGTCATGCTGGAACACAGCCTTTAGTCGAAAAGGTCGACCCCAGGACTTATTCTTTGTAATGATGGGCTTCTTTCAGTTTCTGTCAACCAAATTCACTCACAAGGCTTTGGTCAGCCCGAGGCTACAGTAGAAGACATTTGCCCAAGGTGCCACGCAATGGGACTGAACTCAGAATGATGTGGTTTGGAAGCAAGCTTCTTACCACACAGCCATTCCTGTGCCTATTTAGTTCAAAATATTTTTTTTTCCTAAAATTGTGCAATATATCTATTTTGTTACTGACATTCTTGAATTTATTTCCTGTGAAAGCTATGTTTCGATTACAAATACTACAAATAAGCTTTGATATTTTCTTTCCTTTAACACATGCTCCTTCTTATCATCTATATTTATTATCATAGCTATTGCTTCTCTGAGTTTAACAAAATCCTTTAATCTATTTCTTTCAAACACTTCCATAATTTTTTCCCAGTATTTTTTACTAAAGGGCATGTCCAATCTTTCGTCTATATGTCCAATATACTTGAGGATTTATAGTCTCTACATATATCATCTCTAAACAAATATTAACTACACTGAACAAACTAGCTTTAGCCCTCTGATTTCATTGACATTACAGTCAGACTACTTTCAAGTCTTCCTTCTCTTCTGCCATAGCTGTATATGACTGGACTTAGGTCAACACAAAATATAGTTTATTACACACACACACACACACACACATACAATGAATAATTCAGCAGTGATAGGACAGTCAAAGATTATAAATGCAAAACATTTATTTATATTTAATTTATTTTTTCACTACCTTATATGTTCTGGTCTGTCCTATGTCACACACACACACACACACACACACACACACACACACACACACACACACACATATATATATACACACACACACACACACACACACACACACAAAGGAGCACATTATTCAGCATGACTGTACATATTATATAGTTAGTAATAACTGGAATATTATAAATGTATAATTCGTATTATCCCATAATTATATGTTGTATAGAGTTTTCAGAAAAGCTGGTGAATCACATAATGTTAGTTCAACATGTAGTAGTGATTGATAAATGTATTTTCTGAGAAACAGAAATATGCCAAGTGGTAGTTCATATATTAATTGCTGGGATGGGGTTGGGGTGTTCATGGAACCAGCGATGTTTTGAGAACCTAATATTTTATCTGAAGTAGGTGAGGTATGTTGGAGTTTATGTTAGGTCTTTCTCCTTCTGGACAGGAACACGAGTCTAACTCTTATTTTGACCATGGGCAGATTTGAACTCAACATTGCAAATTAATAGAAACATTCACCAGTTACACAGTGCTATCATTGCTTAAGGCTTTAAAATGTGCTTCCATGTAGTATGTATTTGCAGCTTGGTGGACTGAGCTACTAAATACTATCTTCAGTAAAGACAGCTCAGTGCTGGTGACAATATTTGAATAATCAACCTTTGTAAAAATTTCTAATGTCCTAGTCAAAGGAGGAAAGGCAGTGCTCATAAGATTTTTAGAGTGGCTGAAACTGTAGTGAAGAAAGGGAGAAAGGAACCAGAATCTAAGGGTTATTTTTAGACTGGAGAGCTGGTCTGAATGCTTGCAACAAAGCAGACCCTGCCAAAGGCACCCAAGTGCTAAGTGGTGGCATTAAACTGAATGAAAGTTTAGGTCTAACATTCCTAAACAGGTACAGTGAACTTAAAGAGTTTCCTTGCATATTCAAATGGATTTTACTCACAGTGGAATCAAACTTGGAACCACATGACTGAAATTATATATATATATATATATATATATATATATATAGTCCACAGATGAGATCCGGAAATTCTCAATAAAGAAGACACTTAGTAGAGCTCAAATGATTCAAACTTAGACTCCGATGTCTTTACTGGGGATCAATTCCATGGGGGTAAAGAATGGCTATAAGAGGGATCATATTGAGCAGATATAGAGGCAATTGTGCAGATAAACAAATTAGATATATTAAATATAATAGTTTGGGTATGAAATACAAAATATGTTTATTTGTATACATGCAAAACGGGAGACTTTCAGACAATGAATATTTAAGTATAAATATATTTTTATATTAATGGATCCAACTTACACAAAGTACAAATCACAAAGAAAGTTAAAAGGGAGGAAGAAAGGTGTTATAAGTCCAACAACTGTTTCTGGGGGCTCAGAGATCCATAATAATGTTGGTAGATGTAGTTCGCCACAATATGCAGCCACAATGGAAGTAATCAACATTGGATAAGGGAAGAAAAGACCTTACATTTCAGATCTACAGGCAGAGAAGTTCTTCACTTATTGCTTTCTCTTGTTTTGCATGTATACACATGCAAATATAATATTGTGTATTTCATGCCCAAATTGATATATTTAATATATCTAATTTGTTTATCTGCATAACTGCCTCCCTCTCTTTCTCTCCCACTCTTGCAGAGTAATTTCATGTCAAAACAGAAAATTGGAAAAGATGTTTGGTATTAATTATTCATCATTACATGTGTTTCATTTGCTAACAGGAATTACAAAATTGTACATATAGGATAAACATGTAAGATATCACCTATTACCTAAATTCTGCAGACAATCATGGAAGATGAGATTTGTGGAGTGTAATTGTTTTGATTACTAAGTATTAATTAGAGAAAACCAGCACCTAATAAAAATTCTTATGTAAATGTTTAAATGTCTCAGACAAGTTGTAATAGCTTTGATCATTAGTTGAAACAGAGAATATGAAAATATCTTTTTAAATATCTCTTTAGAAGAGATTAACTGTCTGAAAGATTTTCAGCTCTTCTGATGTGCATGGATACTTAATAATTGTCAAGGAAAATACTGAGGAATGTTAACATGTATAAATAGTCACAGGCGCAGGAGTGGTTGTGTGGTAAGTAGCTTGCTTACCAACCACATGGTTCCAGTTCAGTCCCACTGCGTGGCACTTTGGGCAAGTGTCTTCTACTATTGCCTCGGGCCAACCAAAGCCTTGTGAGTGAATTTGGTAGACATAAACTGAAAGAAGCCCGTCGTATCTATGTATATGTATATATATATGTGTGTGTTTGTGTGTCTGTGTTTGACCCCCAACATCACTTGACAACTGATGCTGGTGTGTTTACGTCCCCGTAACTTAGCGGTTTGGCAAGAGAGACCGATAGAATAAGTAGTAGGCTTACAAAGAATAAGTCCTGGGGTTGATTTGCTCGACTAAAGGTGGTACTCCAGCATGGCTGCAGTCAAATGACTGAAACAAATAAAATAAAAGAAAAAAAAAAAGAAAAGTCGGTCGTAAAATTGTAAGTGTTGTGTAAATTTGAAAGATGTCAATTATGACATGTATTCTAACATCTTCATATGAATAGCTAACTGTATTTAGTTACATTGTGTAGTTAAATCAATGGGCTTGGCACACACATTTTATGACATGGAGGATCTAGTTCCAGATGGTTCACTGGTGTATAATCAAGATCAACCCTGATTAAACAGAGGTATCAAACAAATAACATGCAATTATAGAAGAAAATGTAGTTTGATTATTTCCCATACTTTCAACACCAGAAATAACCACAGTATGGTTAACTGTGGTGATTAGAAAAACATACTTGGACTTAGGTAGCATAGCTGTTTGATGAGGATCCAGTAAACAGAGGAGAAAACCCTGAAGATTTCTGGACTATTTAGTTTTATCAGCAGAAGTATAGCTGGTACTATAACAACTAATTGGCTATAAAGAATGTTAATAAAAAGCATCAGATGGCACCAGGAAATTAGATTAATTGAAAATACCTGGTCAGTACCTTTTTTATGATTATCAATTCATAGAGATAAATGTTGGCAGATGTTTTAAAAAGAGAAAAACAAAACCAGACAATATAAATGATAAGAGGTTTGATGGCTTTCAATTCTAAGCACTTTTCTTCATAATCAAAATATGTAACAGAAGTGTGTACAGGAAGTCAGTCAAAATGGTTGAGACCTTCCACTTGCAATGGTATCATATTCAAGTACAAGAAACACTATTTTGTTCTAGAAAGCTTAACTACAGTGAAAGGAGAACTTGAAAAGAAAGATTTTCCCCTAGGAATGTGGCTTATATGAAGACTCAGTCTTCAGTGACACCACAGTGAATAACAAAAACAAAAAGTATAACATAAGGGATGGAATACAAAGCTAAAGATGGTATAGTGTGTTAAAAGGGTCAGTACTAAATGTTCAATTAGCTAATCCTGTTTTACAGAGTTGATGATTATAGCTGATTCAGTGACACTTACAGGTAACAAAAGTAGATGAATAAGAACAAAATCCAGAATAATGACTTGTGGCTTTTGAACACTTCCCTTTAGTGTTCAAAAAGGAAGATCTGTAACCAGAGCCTATGGAGATCTCTTGAAGTAAAAAGAAGTAGAGATTAAGTACAAGTAATACCTTTTCTTTTGGTGCAACTGAAGGTTAGCAATTGATAAAGAATAGGATGTAAGTAGGAAGTGAGATGCAGTGTTTTTCAGTAAATAAGAAAGAGAGAAAGGTCTTTCACCCGCTTCTCTAGTCTGTGTATGCATATAAATAATAATTATATATCGAGATATCTTATGTATGTCAGTGTGTGTGTATGTATATATATATATATATATATATATATATATATATAATATACTATATAAAAGTCAATGTTTTTATGTATGTTCATGTGTTACTTATAGACTCGAAAACTACTGGACTGATCCTAATGAAATTTGGAACACAAAATCCAAGCTTAGGGAGAAGTGTAATGCCACATGTTTCATACAATTATGAGGGGGGCAAAGGGGCATAGGTATTAGAAATAAATTATAAAATAAACCCAAAATTTCCATTTCTTTGGATGATTCTAAGATCCCCTAATGGGGACTTAACCCCAAAATTTTAGTCATTTTTCATAGACCAAAATTACTGAATGGATCCTTATGATAGTTGGAACTTAGATTCAATGCGTAAGTGCGGGTATAATGCAGTACACTTGGTTTGAATTTGAGGGGGCATAAAGGGGGAAGAACTCCTATGAAAATTCATAAATTTCTGATGCTGATGAAATTTCAACCATAGGTAATTGACACAAATCAAGAAGTATTCCCAATGTTTCCGCTTCCCGTGAGGATTCCAAGACCCCCCAATGGGGGCCTTAACTCCCAAACTTTAGTCATTTTTTATGATCCAAAACAAGGTCAAAAGTACTGAATGGGTCTTTATGAAATTTGGAAATTATATTCTATGCATAAGGGTGGATATAATATTCCAAAAATTTCAACTTCTTAGGAGGTTAGTAAGACCCCTAAATGGGGGCTTAATCCCCACAATTTAGTCATTTTTCCTAAGCCAAGATGAATACAATTGTAGTCTTGGAAGCTGTAGAGTCATCAGAGGATTACAATATGAGTGTTATTTATAATTCAATGGTACAACAATGTAAGAGTTTGCTTAGAGATATACTGAAATTGTGATTTCTGCAATGTGGTGCATAAATTGTCAAGTAAAGGGGAGGCATCTTTGCCTCCACTGATTCAATTGCAAAGCGTTATTTTGAGTAAAGTTATTTGGTTGCAGACCTCCTTTGAGTCTTGTTATTATCACTGGGTCAGAGATAGTCCCCAGATGGTAACATTGATTTCAAGGCCTTTCCAGATAAGTAATTGGTCATTCTAAGAGATTTATAGATTGCAAATTTATTCTGTTCAGTTATATATCAACATCGTGATCATTGGCAAACTCCAGAGGTGACACTTTCATTTCCCCTTAGCTCTCACATCACTCAGTTGTTAATGTTTATTTGAGTTGGATCACATCCTTCCAATTGCTATAAATCAATAATGCATCTTACAGCTGTGCCAGTCACCTGTATGGTGAGGAATTCTACATTGGGGAGTGGTAACGAGTAGGGTAGGATGGCTGACTGCTTAATGTGATCATTCGTTTTTTGGTTTCCTCTAGCTTTCCTCTCTTTTACAAACCCAGTGAACATTCATATATTTCCACTTTCAAAGAAATTTGAATAATAGATATAAGACACAAGTTAAAAAAGATTCCCAACAATCCAACTTCTCTGGTTGACTTTAAACCCCACCTAATAGGGGCCTTAACTCCCACATTTTAGAGCTCCATGTGCTCCATTTTCCAGGAGCAAAAACCTTTGAATGGGTTTTATAAGATTTGGATTTTCGAATCTGAGCATAAAGATGAGTAGTATGGGATAAAAATGTCATGATTAGAATTTTTGTTAGGGTGTGTATAGAGGAAAAGAATCCCCTTTAAATTCTTAATCACTAATTTTGATGAAATTTGAATCATAGATATTCCAGTTCATTAGAGAAAATATAAAAGAAAAGTCTAATTCTTCAATTCCATGTGACTCGGGCAATGCCGGGTATCTCTGCTAGTATACATATATATATGTAATATCAGACAGTTTGAGAGTGTGATGCTGTAAGTTGGGATATAGTTTGGAGTTATAAAAAACAAAGAAATAAAAATGGAAAATAGAGAAACAATAGAAACATTATTAGATCTCATTTAAAAAAAAAAATAGAAATTTCATTTTGAATCTTAAAATATTTTTGCAACAGTTTTCAAATAGCTTTTCAGATATACTTTACTATTGGTGGAGACAAGTTTATTACAAACCCAATGTTTCTCAAAGTGGAGTAAACACCTTACTGATGGGTTTAGACCATTTTAGAATGGGGTGGAAGTAACAAGTGAATAAAACTTACAATTTAGTTTTAATCAAGCTTCTTGTGAATATAATTATATGTTATATTATTGGAAAGGTGCATATTCTTTTTAAAAATCTAAGTGGGATACGAGACAAAAAGGGTTGTTATAATCTTTCAATTATTGCATTACCATTGGTTGTCTATTTATATTATAGCTTATGCCTGTCTATAAAAACTTTCATGGTTATAAAAATTTCAATAACATATCTACTCTTTAGCAACATCTCTCATTTCTCTTCAGTCTGTTTATTTTCAAGAATTCAGCACATAAAATAATAACACACCAATAATTCACCATAATATATTGTTACTTCAACATTCCATTTCAATATATCTAGCTTTTTTGATGCCAACTCAAAAGTTTTCATTTTCTCCTACACACTTAATATGCCACTGCTTTCAAATCTCTCATACAATTCTATTACCAGACATTCAAGATGCCTGTAATCTATTACAACAACTTAAAAAACTAAAAAAAAAAAAATATAAAAAAAACAACCCTGCTCTGTATTTGGCAATCTTTCATGGTTTACTAATTCTTTTTTTGTAAATGTAGCTGAGTGAGTGACTAATATGGTTTCAGTGTGAAGGGTAGGATATATGTTTCTTTAGTTCTTTCTGTCTATGTAGGAAAGCTGACAGCCCGTATATCATAGCTCCTGTCTTAAGACACATTTCAAGTCACTTTCAGTGGCCAGATTCACCAGCCTGTGCTATGAGAAGGTACAGCTCACTGGAATAAGTAATGTGAACATTACATAACTTTGCTACTTTATTAGTTTCAAATACTGTACAGGACCTGTTACCATGCTTCAAAAAATTCGAAATTTCCAGAAATCCAGAAATATTGTGCAATATTATGCAAAGACGCAGGCATAGCAGTGTGGAAAAAAGGCTTGCTTTCCAACCACATAGTTCCAGATTGAGTCCCATTACATGGCACCTTTGGCAAGTGTCTTCTACTATAGACTTGCGCCAACAAAAGCCTTGTGAGTGGATTTGGTAGATGGAAACTGAAAGAAGCCCAACATATACATTTTTTTTCTTTTTATTCTTTTCTTTGTTTCAGTCATTTGAATGTGGCCATGCTGGAGCACCACATTTAGTCAAACAAATTGATCCCAGGACTTATTCTTTGTAAGCCTAGTACTTATTCTATCGGTTTATTTTTGCCGAACCGCTAAGTTATGGTGACTTAATCACACCAACATCTGTTGTTAAGCAATGCTGGGAAGACAAACACTGACATGACTGGCTTCTTTCAGTTTCCGTCTACCAAATCCACTCACAAGGCTTTGGTCAGCCTGAGGCTACAGTAGAAGACACTTGCCCAAGGTGCCACGCAGTGGGACTGAACCTGGAACCAAATGGTTGGGAAGCAAGCTACTTACCACACAGCCACTCCTGCGCCTATATATATATGTATATATATATATATATATGTGTGTGTTTTTGTGTCTTGTGTTTATTCCCCACTACTACTTGACAACTGGTGTTGGTGTGTTTATGTCCCCATGACTAAGCAGTTTGGCTAAAAAGACTGATAGAATAAGTACTAGGTTTAAAAAAAAATAAGTCCTGGGGTCAATTTGTTCAACCAAAAAAACTTTCAAGGTGGGGGCCCCAGCATGGTCACAGTCAAATAACTGAAACAAGTAAAAGATAAAAGGTTATCATACACTGTATTGAGTACCCTGTTTTTGCATATGGTGTGTTAAAAGGAGTTTTATTCGTATCTTTTAAAAGGATTAATAAGGATTAAACATACTCTTTAGGAGTAATTAATTTGAACCCTTATCTGCAAAATAAAATCAGGTTATTTACTTTTCATCTATAAGCATTATACCTAATACATGGTATGATATAGTTTAAGTGGATTAATAAACATCAAAGAGACTCTGCTTTATTAATTTGAATCTGTTAAATACAATTTAGTTCTTTGCTTTACATAGTTTATTTTACATTTTAAGTGTATATTTAGATTGCCTCCAGAAACCTGGAAAATCCAGGATACTTCCAGTCCCAAGCATGCCAGATAACTGGTTTGGTTCCATACTGGTCCTCAAGCAAAAGCTCAAGTATAACCTCCTTACTACAAAAATCTTGTAATTGCACAGTACTCGTAAGAGCCCCAGAATGGTGTAGATTATGTAATATGTTCCACCCTCTCTCTCTCTCTCTCATACAATAAGCAAGGAACCTCTAAATGTTCACTTCTAGAAACAGAAGCCAAATTTCCTTTAGGCAGTGTTACAATAAACAGATACAGACAGACAGACACACATACACAGATAACCGACTTCTATAGTTTCCATCTACCAAATTCTACTCAGTAGGCATTGGTTAACTAGAGGCTATAACAGAAAGCATTTCTTCCAGGCTATCACCAGGTTGTGAAGCAAATTTCTTAAGTACAACCTCATGGATATATCTGCATCTAAATGGAAAAATTTAAATATTTTTGTTTGAATATTGGCCCTACTACTGAATTCTCTGCTTAAGGCTCCTGATGAGAGTTCGCAATCTGAAACAGGTAATCCATCCACTGAGCCTATATATTTTATACACATATAGATATGCTGGTGTAAACAGGAAAAATTGAACTCAAAATATGATTACATGTATATTTTTATTAATATTTAGAAGTAACAGAGTGACCGTGCAGCCTTTTAAGCTATCTCTTGCAGAGGGCTAATTGGGGCTTTGGCCCAAAACTGAAGAGAGCAATAATAAAACATTTATTGGTATCCTACCATTTCAGACTTATATCACAGTATTACATTTGGAGAATTTTGTATCACTGTGACATTTGGAGATCACTGTAAAATAGCAGGATGAACAACATTCTTGGTTTTACCATTTCCAACTCTGGAACAACCAACACAGAGCTGACCATGAGAAAAGCAATGCTGCATGAAGTGAAGTCCAACAATTTTGAGTGACTGTCCTTGACTCTTAATTGTATTATTGTAGGTAATGGAGGTACAGTGGCGCTATTTAATTAAAGAACGTTTGTATACTAATGTTAAAATGACATTTTTTATATATTCAAGTTGTAAATTGTGAATTAAGATGAATATCAAAAAGGAAATTTCACAAGCTTTAATATGGTATACAACTTTACAGTGTAACATTAACATGTTAATTTTAAAATAAACTTTCATCATTATCATCATTGTTTAACGTCTGTTTTCCATGCTAGCATAGGTTGGACATTTTGACCTAGGTCTGGGAAGCCAGGAGGCTGCACCAGGCTCCAGTCTGATCTGGCAGTGTTTCTACAGCTGGATGCCCTTCCTAACACCAACCACTCTGTGAGTATAATGGGTGCTTTTTACGCACCACTGGCACAGGGGCCAGGGGAAGCTGGCAACGGCCACGATCGGTTGGTGTTTTTTACATGCCAGCGACACAGAAGCCAGTCAAGGCAGCGCTGGCATCAGCCACATTCGGATGGTGCTTTTTACGTGCCACCGGCATGGGTATCACAACTACAACTTCCATTTGATTTTTATTTTGATATTGATGTACTTGACTCAAGGTCTCCTCAAGCACAGCAGGTCGCCCTATGATCCAAGGTACTTGAATGAGCTGGGGCTGGTGTAGGATACGCCGTGAACTCACTTTGTTTGTTGGGTCTGGGCAGTCACAGCATATCTCCAGAGGTCTTGAAGGTCATGCTTGACCACCTCATCCCATGTCTTCCTGGGTTACCTCTACCCCAGATTCCTTCAACTGTTTGGGAGTGGCACTTCTTCACACATCTCTCCTTGTCCATCCGTAGTACAAGATCATACCGGTGCAAACGTCTCTCTTGCATGCCACATCCGATGCTTCTTATGTCCAACATTTCTCTCAGGGTGTTTACACTCTGTCGTGTGTGCACACTGACATTACACATCCAGCAGATCATGCTAGCTTCATTTCTTTCAAGCCTACACATGTCCTCCGCCGTCACAGCCCATGTTTCACTGCCGTGAAGCATGGCAGTTCGCACACATGCATCGTACAGTCTACCTTTCACTCTGAGCAAGAGACCCTTTGTCACCAGTAGGGGTAGAAGCTTTCTAAACTTTGCCCAGGCTATTCTTATTCTAGTGGTAACACTCTCTGAGCATCCACCCCTACTACTAACTTGGTCACCTAGGTAGCAGAAGCTATCAACTACTTCTAGTTTCTCCCCCTGGAGTGTGATGGAATCTGTTTTCTGTGCATTGCCGCTTAATTTAAGAATGATCTGCAAAATTTCATTTTTTTTTTTTACCTTATTGACCAATATATAGGTAGGGTAATTTGTATGTTGCTACAATTTTTAAGTTACTTAATAGTTGTAATGGGTAAGAGAAAAAACAACACTAGAAACCAGAGCAAGGATCGCTCAGCTTAGTAAGCTATTTGGAACGAGGTTGAATGCTCTAAAACAGCCGTTTACAATGCTGTCCATCTTTATAAGGAAACTAATGATTATAAAGACTGCTCTGAACCTGGGCAACCAAGAAAAGCAACAGCAAGAATGGATAGATACATTCATAGACTGTCCTAAAAAAAACTAAAAATGACTGCTGTTGACATTTTAAAAGAAATTTGGCAAAAATATGGAGTGTCCACCATAAAAAACTGTCTCAAAGAATTTGGACTTCTAGGAAGAACCTCTTGTAAAAAGCCATACATTTCTTTAAAAAATAGACTTGCCTGAATACAGTTTGCAAAAGAGCATTTGAATTGGAGTCTATCAGATTGGTAGAATGTGTTGTGGTCGGATGAGTCAAAGTTCAACTTGTTTGGCAGTGATGGCAGGAAGTATGCAAGAAGGGGTATAGGCAAAGAATATCATCCAGAATGCATCTGACCTACAATTAAGCATGGTGGTGGAAGTGTGATGTTGTGGGGGTGCATGTCTGGAAAAGGCATTGGTCCTATAATCTGAATCAAGGGTATTATGGATAGTAAGTCCTACCTAGAAATATTGGATAAGACTATGCTTCCATACACCCGAAAGCATTTGGGCTGATCTTGGATCTCCCAGCATGAAAATGACCTGAAATACACCTTGCACCTAGTCAGAGCTTATATTAGGTCTAAAAGAGTTCGGTTGATGGAGTGGCTGGTGCAATCGCCCAGCCTAAATCCCATCGAAAATCTTTGGAAAAGTTGGGTAGAGCTGTCCAAAGTAGTAAGCCAAAGAATAAGGTTGATTTTTTTAAACATTATTAGCCAAAACTGGGGAAAAAAAATCTCAGGAACAGTGACAATTAATGATCTGAACAATTCGATATTTCACAGATGCAAAGCTGTATTAAGTAATTTTGGATACCCAACCAAATACTGACTGTGTGAGCTTATTGTTTTTTTGTTGATTTAAACCAATAAAATGAAATTTTACAAATTGTTCTTAAATTAAATGGCGCTATAAATTACAATTAAGATTTATTTTTAATTCAAAATTAATATGTTGCATATCATATTAAAGCTTGTGAAATTTTCTTTATTTTGATAAATTCACAATTTACAACTTGAATATATTAAAAAAATGCCATTTTAAAATTAGTATACTAGTATTCTTAAACTAAACGGCGCCACTGTAACTGTCACAAAGTTTTGGTATTAAATTCAAAAAGTTTTGGTCAGTTTTCTAACACAGAAAGTTGTGTTTATTATTATAGCCAAGGTAGGTAGCTCTTGTGAACCATTTGAAACCCAAATGCTCTTACAATAGATCTCAATGCTGAATATTTAAGAACCAAATGAAGGTCAGATTTTCAATCCCGGAATCATCTTAATTCCAAAAAAGGTATAATATGTCTACATAGAGCAAATGTAGACTGAGATACAAGGGTCCCAGACTGACAGAATTTCACTTTTATTTATACAGATTTCTAGTTTCCATGCTAATCACAAAATTTTATTTATCTATTTATTGTTCTGGAACTTCAGCCAATCAAAGTATGCTGGAAGTCAGAATAGCCACACATTTCTGGTCTTATGAAATGAAAGGCGTTTGATCAAATTGACCTAGAGTTAAGTAACAATAACAAAAAGTATCCATACCATTACCACTATTGCTGCTACTACTACTTGATAGCTGTGGTGATAGTATTGCATTGCTATTTTTAGCAAGTCAATCGAACACTATGTTTTTAAGAAATTTAGTTGCTATTTCTACTACATCTAGCTAACATGTAGAGGTTTTCCTTATTGAGGGAGGTCTGGCTGTTTGCTTTCAATACATTGTTATGGGAATAAATTAGCAATTCTGACTACAAAAAAAAAAAAAAAAAAACTTTTCACTCTCTAAAATTTTCTAACTTTTTAGTTATTAATTTCTCAAAAACAAAATGGTTATGATTTTCATAATTAGCATGAAGAACTATATATGTGTAGGTTTCAATAATACCCGAACAGATACTTCAAACAGAAAAGCCTAGGGATACACTGGACAGTATAGTCCAAGATATACAAGATGAGATGGTCATGGCCGAATGCCTGCTAGAAAATAATCAACACATGATGACTTATACAAATCATTGAAGTATAATTATCCATTCAATGTCACGAGAGCAGTGACTTCTTTAGTTTTAGGGAAGTTATTGAACTATTCTGTTACAAATTATTATTGGGTCATCCCATAAATAATGCGATTTTTTTAATACTTTTATTTTTCAAAATTAAGATAAACAAAGTTCTTTTTTAATCTAAAATATACTCTCCTTCATTTTCTACAATGCTCTTCCATCTACCTGGTAGACATGCAAGGCTCCTCTTCCAAAATTCACTTGTCCATGACAAAAAAGTACTTCTCCAGTACTGTTCTGACCTCGTTTACAGAATTCATATTTTTTCTGTCCAAATGATTTTGAAGACTGTGGAATAAATAATAATCAAATGGGGAAATGTCTAGCGAATATGGTAGGTGGGGTATTGTTTCCCATTCAAACTGCTTCAGCCTTTGGAATGTCATCCTCGCTGCATGTGGCTGAGCACTATCCTGATGGAAGAACACCTTTCATCTTGAAACCAAAGATGATCATTTTTCTTCTAGCACTGACTTAAACTGCTCAAGCTACTTGTAGTAGATCTCCTTTGTTATAATTTGGTTTGGGTTTAAAAGTTCAAAGTGGACTAAACCTTTCATATCCCACCAAACAGATAACAACACCTTACGTGGGTGAAGACCTTCTTTAGCCTGGGATGACAGTGTTTCTCTTTTCCCTACCCACTGTCTTCGGTGCTGGACATTTCTCCTCACCAGTCACTATTTGGTCTAAAAAAGATTCATTCATGAAATATGGCAGCAAAGAAGAGCACACATTCCTCTCTGTGCATGATTAGACTTGGAAAGTTTGTGAGGAACCCATTGAGCCAATTTGCTGACTTTTTTTGTGTATTCACTGTATTGTATTAAATAAAATGGTTATACAGCCTGCACTTGTCATCCTCTCAATTATCTGGCACACAGGTGTCGATGAATGGCTGAATGACCAAATCCGAGCTTCTCTGCTAGTTCCTCAACAGTTACAAAGGGATTTTGCTCCACTAGGGTTTGCAGGACGTCCTCGTCAAGCTCTACAGATCTTCCAGGCTTATCTTCTCGGCTGTAGTTCCCGGCTTAAAATTTCTGGAACCACTGTTGACACTGGCTTACACTATTTGTCTGATCCCCATTTACTGAATTAATATTCCTTGCACTTTCTGTTGCGTTGTTGCCTTTATTGAACTCATAAAGCAAAATATGCCGAATATGCTTCTTTGTCACTTCTATTATAACTTTGAAAAAATAACTTAAAATCGAACTGCACTCTTAAAAGTTTGCACTAAGAATAGGTACAAGGTAAAACTACTACCTGCTTTTATAGCAAGTTGATGCAGGTAGTTTACCCCGTCCCCACCAACCTTTAGTTCATGCGATTGAAAAAAACTGCATTATTTATGGGATGACCCAATATTGCTCATTTATGAGTAGTAACCCAGAAAGATAAAAAAAAAAGGTATACAGAGAAAAATTTAGCCAGCAAGATAGATATGATTTGCATATCAAAGTCCTATCAAAGCTGCTTGGTCAGCTTCAAGTTTTCTCTCAACATATAAATCAACATCTAAATTTTATGGCAATGAAAAAGGAACTTTTTTGATTAGTAAACGCCGAGCCATAGCTATACTCAAACAGAGCAGATTGAAACTGTTGTTCAACAACTGTATCAGTTCATTACCCTATATCAAAGGTCACGAAACCTTTTTCACAGCAGGCCAGATAATTGAGGGAATGACGAGTGCGGGCTGTATAACCATTTTATTTAATACAATACAACGAATAAACAAAATAAATAAATAAATAAATAAAGACAACCAACATATTCATTTACAAAAAATTTATTGAAGAAGGTGACGTTAACAATATGATAGTTATATCACACCCAGTGCGCACATATCCAAATCTCACAAACTAGGCAGCAAAAAGGGTTAGTGAGATTTGTGAAACTGTTGCTTAGATTTTAAGATATCATCAATATTTGCCTTGGAATTGCTGCATCCAACCAAAAGAATTCCTTTCAAACGTTCATCAGTTAACCTCATTTGATGTGCTGACTTCACAGACATAAGTTGTTCCAAATACTGATGCAATACCAGAGGCAAGTTTCTTCAAATTTGGAAACTCATCAAGTAAACAATGATATAATTCAACAAGTTTTCCTTCTCTTTCAACAAGTCATTTGCTGGCAAATCAATGAGCACCAACAGCAGTTCAACTGGCACATCATCAAGTTTACAATCAAACGGATTCTGAAACAGAAGAGTGTCACTCTCAATTCTGTTGAGATCTGAAAATCTCTCCAAAAAATGCTTATTTAAATCATGAATAATCTTCTTTGGAAACTTGAGGTTGACATCTGCTGCGATTCCAGCGCGAAGCTCTTTAAAACACTGAAAATGAGAGAAGTTTCCTCCTTCCAGTTGTGCTTCAAACAATGATTGCTTTCTCCAAAATCCTTTGATGATTCTGTAGAGATCTCAGATAAGGATATCCTTTCCCTCAAGTTTCAAGTTCAATTCATTCATGTGGGTTGTGATGTCAACCAAAAATGACAACTTTGACAGCCAGGTAGGATCTGACAGAAGTTGATCAGCTCTATCCTTTCCAGTGAGAAAAATATCTATTTCTCTTCAGAGCTTATAAAAACAAAAGAGGACTTTATCGCAACTGAGCCACCCCACTGCTGTGTGATAAGGCAAGTTACAGGATTCAGAATCAATTTCTCCAAGAAAAGTCTGGATCTTAGTCCTGATCTTCCCCACCGAACCCTTCCTCACTCCAGCCATGTTTTTTCCACCATCAACTGTAACACATTGAAGCTGATTCCACTGAGGCCTTGCAAAGTTTTCTGCATGTCCATGAAAAATGCCTTTTCCAGTTGTTGTCCTGTGGATGTTGCAAACGGATGATAACTCTTCTGTGATCTAAAAGTCCAAATTAACACCACGAATGCACACGAGAAGTTGTGACGTACTCGAGAGATCAGTAGACTCATCCAGCGCCAGAGAAAACCACAAGAAGTTCCTAGCTTTCTTGCGTATCTGTAGCACTTCGTTCTCTCCAAATTCTTGTGTTCTCCGCACAGCTGAACATGTTGAAAGGCTGAAACTTCGAAGCAAACCAGCTTTCTCAGGATACAAGTCATTTGCTGCTTCCATCATACACTCTTTGATGAAGTTGCCGTCAGTAAACGGTTTTCCTAGCTCTGCCATCTTATGCACTATTTTGTAACGTGTACGAGTGACAGATTCATTTTCAGCAAACATTCTCATGAAAAGAATGTTTAAACACAGGAATGCAAGTTAAAACACGATCGCTGCAGGAATGAACTCTCATTGCAGGTACTTACACAAAAGATACAGTGCAACGGCGGGCTGAAGTTTGGTGACCCCAGCTCTATATGATAAAAATAAAATAACAGCAACGAGTTCATAAAAAAAACAAAAAAAACGAGCAAATGTAGAAAAAGAAAACCCACTATTTCCCAACCCCCGTCTCTCTCCCTCCCTCTCTCTCTCTCCATCAACCAAACGCTCATGGATCTATCTGTTGCTTCCTGAAATACTCTGTTCTCTATAATAGAGAGTGGGGTACAATGAACAAATAAAGTAGGACCAGTGTGATTGTCACATTGACAAGTACTTTTAATACACTGTCAAGTGGAACGCCTGTCTATCTATGTTATAAGTGCATAGAATACACGTACAAAAAGCTGTTTGTATACACATACACACAGTCAGAATAACGTAGATAAAACAAAGTATAAAGCAGCTCGCACTCAAAAAAGCTTTCCAGTTTTCTGCCACAACAAAATAGTAGGGTATCATAAATAAATAAATAAAAAGAAAACTGAAAAAGAAAAGACAGAGATGGGGAAAAGGGGGCAACTAATTGGGAAAAGCAGAAGAAACAGCAGCTCTCACCTAATTATTAATTAGTAGGTGTTCAGGAGAAATGAAACTACACGTAGTGTGATGTATCAATGAAATAATTAGCAGCATATACGAAGTATTTCTATTTTCACCACTGTAAGTATAACATATTGAAATGTGCGTAATATTATTAAATGTGGATATTGATATGCAATACAATGCATGCGTTCATGTACAAAGGTGCATATACGTGAAAAAGAGATCCAAAAAAAAAAAAGTTGTTTACTGCATGAATATCACATGTATATATTATACATTGCTATTCAATGGTTTCTACATTTATAAAAGTATCATAATATAACTTGCATACACAAACGTGATGTTGTAGGCAAGGAGCCTCAACGTATCCGTTAGGCTTGCTAAAAATAGCAGCTAAATGCCTTTCATATTACAATACTACTTTACAAAGTAAACAAACACACACACACACACACACACACACAAAGTATGGGATGTTCGCGGCCTTTGATTGTAAGTCTGCTTGATCACAATAAAAACAAGCCCGCTTTTATTGGGAATACACAGAATCCAATGGAGTAGTTTTTAAGGAAGTTTTTAGTTCTACTGCGAGAAAAATTTGCAACATTGACGGTGACAATATCAGAATGTCTTGAGCAATAAAGAGTATGTTCTGTAACTTCGGTTTTTAACATCCATTCTATCCATCACTGGTATTAATGTGAAACTGATGTGCAACAAAAGATTAAGTCAAGCTTGGTAATACTTTATATTTTAAAAGTGATTTATAACTAAAAAAAAAAAAAAAAGATACCAGGTACCGATTGTGTGTGTGTGTGTGTATATATTATATATATATATATATATATATATATAGGGAGAATTTACCAAAAAAAAAAAAAAAAAAAAGACGAAGAGAGGTGGTGTAGAAAACAAGCAGATGTATTAGTATAACGTTCGGGAATTGAAAAAGTCTTTAACGTTTCGAGCCTACGCTCTTCCACGGAAAAGAACACAGAAAGAAAAAAGGAGAGAAACAAGCAGAGAAAAAAATGTGTGTAGTGGTTAGCGATCTATCATGGCGAGAGTGGGGTACCAGCGCGTGTGTTTTGAGTTCAAATCTAGTGCATGAGTATGTTATCTCTTTGAGCATTTTATTTTATATCTCGATTAATCTGAACTGTCAGTAGTAAGCATGAAATCTGGAAATGTTACCAGCAATAAACATTGGTAAACTATCAAGACAGGAATTTATCTTTACTTGGAACAAAAGTGAAGAGCAGACTGTACAACGAAGGAACCTCTACTTGGTCGAACAACTCGCTAGAAATAGCAACCAAATTTCCCTCAGATCATATCCTACTATCTTTAAAAAGGAGGAGCATTGAATAATGTTGGCCTATATACATTATGTCTGGAACAAAAAATGAGATGCCCACAAATACCTTGACCACTCGATCTGAACCGACGTGATTTTTCTAAACGAAAACAAGTTCGTTAGCCATTAATAGGTAGGGATAGCATGCACATTTGTATTTCGAAGTTAATCGTTTGATATATATATATGCAAGGTTTGATATATATATATATATATATATATATATATATATATATATATATGCAAGGTTATGCGCTGTTATCTTGATATGAGATCATCATGTCGTGCAAATATGGTTGTGATGCATGTGTCTGGTGAACCCTCATCAGACGGGTGGTCATGATGGGTATACTAGGCTTCGTATATTTTACCTCAGTGTCACTTTGATGGCATGCACAGCTCTCTCACTCAATAACAACAACAATAATAATAATAATAATAAATGCTTTGATGCAGTACCAGGCAGTGACTCTCATGGCTTTTGATCATAACTGATTGGAAGTGTTATCATGCACATATTTTGTCTTGGTATAAAAAATGGGCTACAGGAAATATTCTGCTTCATATCACAGATTTGCTTGTCACTTGATTGACCTTAATCAGTTGAGCATGTCCCTTGGTGGATGACGATATGTACATCTCTGATCACGAGCAGAAGTAGCTGAGGAGCATCATAGCCATGTATTGAGAGGAATTCTTTTGCGTTTGAATAATTCACCTATGGAAACATGAATGTTTCATTCAACATCCTCAAACAACCCTTAGCCAGGGATCTTTTGAGCGGGATGGACCACTCGACCTGAAAAATATTTTAACTGGGCCCCACAGATCACCATGTTGCACACATATGGTTGTGATGCACGTGCATAGTGTACCCTTATCGGTCATGGGGAGTATACTGGGCTTCGTATATTTTACCCCAGTGTCACTTTGATGGCATGCACTGCTCTCTCACTCAATAATAATAATAATAATAATAATCCTTTTTACTACAGGCACAACGCCTGAAATTTTGTGAGAGGGAACTAGTCGAGGTCATCGACTCCAGTCTTTCACAGGTACTTAATTTAAGGCAAAGTCGACCTGGGCGGAATTTGAACTCAGAACGGAAAAATGGACGAAAAGCCGCTAAACATTTTGCCCAGCGTGCTAACAATTCTGCCAGTTCGCCGAAGCACATGGACTGATTTTTATATTTCTGGAGAAACAAAGACCACATGTTCCTAAAATGTTGCACAGAAGGAATGCAGCAATCAGAATGCATGTCTTTGCTTGGGTTATGATGGTGTAAAGAAGATAAGTTCGTGTGTTAACAGGCGTTTGAAATCACACCAATGCATTAGAAAGTTCAGCTTCGACTGAGAAGATCTATAATCAAAGACTTTCCAATCATAACCCTCTCGTCTTTTTATAAATCTAAGACTAAACAGCTTAATGTGTCGTTTTTAAAAGACAGTAGATATGAACTGAGGGAAGATTGGCAGCTATTTCTAACAGATCGATCGACAGCGAATAGACAAGCTTGTTGTTTAGGCTCTATATGGGCGTGGAAGTCATACCAATTACATATTGGCAGGTGACACAATAGAGACATAAACGAATAGAAAGTGAAGTCAGTAAGTGACGTGTCTAAAGAAGAGACTGTCTCTGTGATCACTTGACCTGCCAAATATAGCAGCCTGATCCCTTTAAATCATTCTACTGTCTAAAACAAAATGCACAAGATACTGGAAAATATAGTCCTTGATGACTTGGTGACGGCTGGAGTGCTTTTAACCACACGTCTTTATATATATATATGAACACTGCCGATTCGAGTCATGTGTGTCATCTATTCATCTTCTACCCACATGTATAAAATCACACAGAGAAATCAATATGTATTTTAATTTTTACTAACTTCGGGCACTAAAGTGTGGCTATGCTGGAGCACCACCTTGAAGTACCAGACATCGGTCTGGTACTTTATCAGTCTCTTTGTCCGAATCGCTAGATTACGGGAACGCAAGCAAACCAATATCGATTGTCAAATGGTGGTGGGGAAACAAAACACACACACACACATATATTTGCAACGGACTTCAACACAGTTTCCGTCAACCAAATTCACTCGCAATGTATGTAAATATAGAGGAAAGACAACTGTAAATCAGAATGTAAATATAAACTTCCAATAGTAGCTAGAGGGGATATTGTAAAGCACACAGAATATGTACCTAAAGTTGATCGAAACGAGGTCAAGTGAGTGTGCATTAGATATTCGTCGGGTGGTACTTTGGTAAGTAGACACCTCGAACTAGCACCCGGAACTAAATTACTCCAGCCTGAGATTACATGTAAGTACACTGGAAAAAAAAAGCGGAGGGGGACGTTGAAAATGTAAAGGAAAATGTTTAAAAAGCAGTGGTTTAGAATATAATCCATATACGGTAAAAGTAAACACCAATGCAAACAAGAGCAATCAGAGAGCGCAAACCTCCGCCAAGGCAACACCGACGTCCTGATTTTTTATTACCCACAAGGGGCCAAACATAGATGGGACATTACAAAACAATACAGGACACATAATCGGGGAAATAAAAATACAGAAAGAAATCGAGTGAAGAAGAAAAAATAAAGAGAATGAACGAAAATATGAAAATAATAAAATGAGGCGCAATGCCCACTCGACCC
Source organism: Octopus bimaculoides (assembly GCF_046866305.1). Taxonomy (NCBI): domain Eukaryota; kingdom Metazoa; phylum Mollusca; class Cephalopoda; order Octopoda; family Octopodidae; genus Octopus; species Octopus bimaculoides. Next base: position 89,951,884 of record NC_142931.1, on the reverse strand, counting down.
CCGAAGTTCAGTGGTTACATTTAGACATTATTTTGAAGACTTTTTTTTATTTTCCATTTTTTTCTAAGACTTCACATCATCTTTTTTTATTTTTTTTTTATTAAAGTTCATATTTTAAAAGTTTTTTAATTTCTCAACTCTTTAATTTGAATTACCGGTGGTAGAGCATCAAACCACACCGGCCCGCCAAGTGAAATTAAATACCTTCTATATGTTTTTATAAACATGTCGTATCTATCCTCATTCAATAGAACACACTTTTGTTCTTCATTGAAATCCTCCCTGGGTAGTTTCACCCTTATTAATCCCTTCCACTTGGAAATCCTCCTGTCCACATCTCATTCTTTTCCTAGTATACTATGAATGCCTTATTTTTAAAATCGTGCCGTTCTGTCACTTCTACTGATTTTCTTTCTTTTGGTTCTATTTCTATCGTCTGCGTATTTTCGAATATAGGCGGTCCCCTACCTTCTTTGGGCGTCCTGTCCGGTTCTGCTGCTGGTCTTTCCGAGTCGTCTCTTTTTTGCGCCTTTTTCCTCCTTTTGGGGCTCACAAACCCGTCACTCCCCTCGCTTACCACTTTCGATCTGTCTTTCTTCGACTCCAGCTCTTCCGCATCCCTGGCGCACTCCATATCACTTTCGCTGTCTCCACTTGGTACTCCAGTCTCCACTGTTTCTTGGTCCCTCTCCACAGCCTTGTGCTTGGGACACTGCGTCTTCATGTGGCCTCTTATTCCACATTCATAACAATTTGGGCTACGTCCCTCAACAATCACTTTAAGGGAACCCTCTCTCGGAATCTCAATCTGGTAGGGAATCCTTTCAATGTCTTCGAAAGTGGCAAAAAGCCACATCTCGACGCCGAACCCACAATTTAACTGGTTGGTTCTTCCAACTGTCCCTAATTCGGGATTCTCCTCGGTGGTAGCCATAACGGCTGCTACCAACCACTCTGACTTTATTTCTGGTGGCACCCTTTCAATACGAATGCGTACACTTCGTCTGCCCCTATATGTGGGCAACAGCGTTACCTGTTCACTGCGTAAAATAGTGGTGGAATGAAAGGCCGCCTCTTCTTTGGTGGTAAACCTCACCTCCACCGAACCATATTTCTTTCCTCGGCCAACGAAAGTTGCCGTTTTCATAAGGGGTCCCAAACATTCTTCCACGTCATCTTCCGATAGGATTTCAATTTTATTAATGGCGACGCTTGCGTGCGATACACCACCGTCCTATCACTCAAATCGTCAACCGTTTCTTCTGGAGGGACTTGCTTTATTGCGTCTCCCTCCTTTTCTATAAACTGTTCAATTCTTCGTATCTCTTCCACACTGTTATCTGTTTCAGGTCCAACAGCGGAGCCGCTCCTCCTGCAGCGGCCCTTACGTAGCTCTCCATCTTGAGAAACTAACCTTTCAGCCCCACAATGGGGAGAAAACAGCAAAAAACAATCACGCGCGAGTCGCTCAACAATGATACAACAATAAGTTGTTAGTCTGCGACACCAACGTCCTTAATTTTTTTATTACCCACAAGGGGCTAAAATTAGAGGTTATACATTACAAAGACAATACAAAACACATAATCGGGGAAATAAATATACAAAAAGAAATCGAGTAAGGATGAAAAAATAAAAAGAATGAATGAAAACATGAAAATGATAAAATGAGGCGCAACACCTACTTGAGTAGTTACATTTAGACATAATTTTGGACATTTTCTTCCCCATTTTTTGTATAATTTAAAAAGTTCACATCACCATTTTTAATATATTGTTCATATTCAAAAAATTTTTTTTAATTTTTCTATTCAATTACGGGTGGTAGGGCATCAAACCACACAGGACCGCTCAATGAAGTTATATAGCTTCTATATGAATTTATGAACGTGTCGCATCTATCGACACTCAATATTACACATTTTTCTTCTTCCTTAAAGTTCTCCCTGGGCTGTTTCACCCTTATTACTCCTTTCCATTTGGATATCCTCCTTTCCACATCTACATCCTTTTGTTAATATATTACGTATGCTTTGTTTTTCAACCCGTGCTTTATCTTCTCTTCCACCGATTCTTTCTCTCTTGGTTCCGTCTCTACTGTCTGAGTATGCTTGAAAATAGGCGGCTCCCTACCTGTTTTGGGCGTCCTATTTGGTTCTACTACTGGTCCCATGCGAGTGTTCTCTTGATTTCAACTTTCTTCTCCTTTTGGGGCTGACAAACCCGTCACTTCCCTCCTTTGCCGCTCTCGTTCCGTCTTCCTTCGACTTCACTTCCTCTGTATCTCTGACGCACTCCTTATCGCTTTTGCCATCTCCATCTTTCAATGCTTCAATTAATACACCAATCTCCGCTTCTTCTCGGTCTTTCTCCACAAACTTCTCACTCTGAGGAGGCTTGTGCATGGGGCACTGCGTCCTCATACGGCCTCTCACTCCACATTCGTAACAATTCGGTCGACGACCCTTAACAATTACTTTAAGGGAACTTTCTCCCTTAATCTCTCTCAATGTCTTCGAAAGTGGAAAAAAGCAACATCCCGACACCGCATCCCCTCCAGTTTAACATGTTCGTTCTTCCCACTGGTCCCAATTCGGGATTCTCCTCGGTGGCAGCCACAACAGTTGCCACCAATCACTCTGTCTTTACTTCTGGTGGCACTCTTCCTATTCCAATCAGAACACTGCGCTTGCCTCAAAACGTGGGCAGCAAGGTCACCTTTTCAGTGCGTAAAATAGCGGTGGAATGTGAGGCCGTCTCTTTGGTGGCAAACCTCAACTCCACCGTACCATATTTCTTTCCTCGGCCAACGAAATCTACCGTTTTCATTAGGGGTCCCAAACATTCCTCCACGTCGTCTTCTGATATGATTTCAATTTTATTGGTGCCGACCGCTTGTGTGCAGCACACTACCGTCCTATCACTCATATCCCTGACCGTTTCTTCTGGAGAGACCAGCTTTATTGCGTCTCCCTCCCTTTGCACAAACTGTTCATTTCTTATTACATCTTCCATTTTTGTTTCGCTTCCAACGGCGTAGCTGATCCCACTGCAGCGGCTTTTGCATAACTTTCTATGATGAAAAACTTACTTTTCAGCACCATAATGGGGAGAAAACAGCAAAAAACAATCACGTGCGAGTCGCTCAACAATCATTTTCAAAAAACAATTTCAACAACGGACAGTCTCGAAGAGAAAGCCTTCAACATGTAAAAACAATTCAAAACCGTGGTCAAAAATGACGAAACTCACACAAACAAGTTGTTAGTCTACGACACCAATGTCCTCGCGGCAGCTGGTTTCGGCCCAGCCTTCCGTGGGTGGATCTACTACTTTATACAGCGATAGCGAATCGATAGTTCGGGTGAATGGTTTCTTTTCAGAACTGTTCTGCATTGAACGATCGGTGCGTCAAGGGTGCCCTCTCTCTCCGCTTTTGTACGTTTTGGTCCTCGAGCCATTGCTGAGGAAGTTGGAGGCTACGAGGGACACTCTGAAAGATCTAGGGTGCGGAAAGTCAGCTTCGGCATACGTGGATGATATTACCGTCATTGTATCCCGGATCGAGCACCTACAGTAGGTAGATGAAGTCATAAGGGATAACGAAGCGGTGGTAGGACCAAAAATTAACCGGGATAAATCAGTTAGCTTGCTACTCGGCACCTGGAGGGGAAAGTCGATGCTGTCCGACAGCGTCGTGGGACGTTGAACAGACGGTCCGGTGAAAATGCTTGGAATCTGGTTAGGTCCGGATTTTTAGATAGAGAAGAAGTGGAGCGAGGTGGCGGGCGGGGTTGCTCTCCTAACTCAAACCTGGTCTGAGCGGAAGCTGTCCCTGAAAGGGAGGGCGGAGGTCGCAGAGGTGTTTATCGCATTTGTGATTACCTACCGCCTGATCATCATCCCTTGTCCTGATTCGTGGCTGAACAAGTTAGAACGCATGCTCTTCCGCTTTTTGTGGAGGAGCAGGGGACCTCTGGTAAGGCGCTCTATCTGTTGCCAAAAACCGCTGAAGGGTGGGCTAAGGATGCCGTGGTTAAAAATGCGCAGACATGCGCGGAGGCTTAGGCATTTCTGGCTTTATCTGGACGGTGAACAGGTGTGGTCTCCGTTCGTCAAGCTGTTATTTCCAAGGTTCATATCCTTTACTGAATTGGACCCATGGATTAAGCGTAGAGCGAGTTTGGGCGCGTGGCATGCAGAGTGTCGTCAGGCCCTCGTGCTTCTCTCTCAGTCGGGCAAAGTGTGTTTCGTAAAAGATGGAAGCCTGTGGCAAGTATGTCGAGAGTGAAAGAACCTGTTTAAGCGAGAGCATAAAAAGGAAAAACAAAGTCTTCGGTGTGAGAAAGTGGTTTGCGGGGTCAACCACGTCCTCCGCTTCATTTTGTTAATCATACATTTGTATTTTATTTTGTATTCTTAAAATTGCTCATTCATCCTATTAATTTCCGTCAATCAGTCACCAATTCACGATATGAATTCATGAGCACGTCGTATCTTTCGTCATTCAATAGAACACACCTTTCATTCTCCTTGAATTTCTCTCTGGGCAGCTTTACTTTTTTACTAGTCCCTTCCACTTGGCTATTCTCCTTTCTACCTCTACACTCTTTACGCAGTAGACTAAGACTACCTTATGTTTAAATTCTTTCTCTCTTGGTTCCGTCTCTACTGTATGCTTGAGTTTAGGCGGCTCCCTGCCTTTTTGTGGGGCGTCCTCTCTGTTTCTGCTGCTGGTCCTTGCGAATGTTCTCTTAATTTCGCCTTCTTACTCCTTTTGGGGACAACAAACCCGTCACTCCTCTCCTTTGCAGTTTTCGTTCCATCTTTACTTCTTCTGCATCTCTAACGCACTTTGTATTACTTTTACCATCTCCGTCTTTCATTGTTTCAATTTTTTCTCCAATTTCCACTTCTTGGTCTTTTTCCACAGTCTTCTCACTCTGAGCAGGCTTGTGCTTGGGGCACTGCGTCCTCATACGGCCTCTCACTCCGCATTCGTAACAATTCGGTCGACGACCCTCAACAATTTGAAGGAACTTTCTCCCGCGATCTCTATCTGGTAGGGGATCCTCTCAATGTATTCGAAAGTGGCAAAAAGTCACATCTAGACACTGCATCCCCACCAGTTTAACATGCTCGTTCTTCCCACTGGTCCCAATTCGGGATTCTCTTCGGTGGCAGCCAGAATAGCTGCCACCGAAGAGTGGTTACTCTGTCTTTATTTCTGGTGTCACTCTTCCCATTCGAATCCGAACACTGCGCTTGCCTCTATACGTGGGCAGCAGCGCTACCTTGTCAGAGCGTAGAATAGTGGTGGAATGGACAATCTCAAAGAGAAAGCCCTCAACAATCCAACCGTGGTCAACATTGACGAGACTCAAACAAACAAGTTGTTACTCTGAGACACCAATGTCCTCTAAACGATTAGCCAGAGATGATTTTTAAAATAAACTGAAATATCTGAAATAAACTAGACTGCTCTCACAAACGAGACTACTAAAAATGAAACCTCCAGTCAGGAGGCCAAACATCCCTGAAAGTTTCATTCGAATCCATTCAGCGGATTTTGAGATATCTTGTTCACGAACAAACAAACAAACGCGACTAGAAACAATAGCTCCGCCTTGGCGAAGGCGGAGGTAATAAAAACGAACGGTGTGTGTGTGTGAAAGTTCTATCAATGGAGGAGCTCTGAAGAGAATCTAGTTATGAAGAGAAGCAAAAGAATAGATCTGTATAGAGAAATCACAAGGGTGTGTAGTAACATGCGAATGCAGAAGACTGACGTCTAACATCAAGAGAAGGGCAACGTCATATTAATGTTAAGTGGGAAGTAAGTGCACAAATCATATTTTTATTGGTTGGTTAGGGGAGAGGGATGGACCCCATGATATTTGCAGGCCTTCTCAATTGGTGTGATTGATTGTTGCAATCGATGTGCAGCCTGAATGTCTGCAGGAAAATGTAGGGAGAGAAAGAACCACAGTTTTCCGATTCAAATACTTGCAACAAAATTACTCCGTGCTAAGGCACCTAAGAATCCCCTAAATTGTCGCCGATGTGTAGTAAAAGCTATAGAGAGGTGTAAGAACAGATATGTGCAAAAGCCACATTATTGTACAATAGTGGGCAAATTCAGAAATCATACGAACGTATTGTAGATGAATGCGAATGACATCAATGTGCAGCTGCGCCGACACTGAACAGTTGTCCAGGGGTCCATACAAGTCTTGGGGCTCAATCCTAATGCATATATGCAGTTGCTGGGAATCAATAAATAACTACTGGTGCCTTGCTGCACTCAAGAAGACCTGTCCACCACAGCAGAATTGATACCGATGCTGGAGCTACATAAAAAAAGCACTGGTGCTGGTGCTACTCTGTGGAGTGATTGGTGTTCGGAAGGCCATCCAGCCGCAGAAACCATGTCAGAACAGTCAATGGAGCCTGATGCGACCTCCGACCTTACCAGCTCCGGTCAAACCGTCTAACCCATGTCAGCATGGAAAATGGACGTTAAATGATGATAATATAGGACCAAGTTCATTCTCTATAATGCTGCTAAGACAGTTCTGATATGCAGAAAGTAAATGCAGAAGTTATATCAATGTGCAGCAGACAATTACAGAAACACTAAAATATAATAAACAAATGCAGAAGAGATTTCAGTTTATAACAAACATCATCATAGTGTTTAAAAGCATTGAACTGATCTACACAACGATAGATTTTTAGCTTTTAAAACAAAAGTTAGCAAACGCGGTTGCTATACTTTCTTGAAGTAGCATCCTAATATGACGATATATCGAACAAAATTCAGCATATGTTACATCAAAAGACGGGATGGTCACGACTTGAATACCTTTGATTTGCTGAACAACAGCAATGAAACATGCACCTTATTTGATATTGGCGAAATGAACTGTGAAATTGTTTTATATCACTCCACAATCCACAATATTGGTTGTATAGATATGTATGTTTATACATGAGCTTGTAATGTGGTTTATAGTTGTGTTACCTTGAACGGTTGTTGTCAATAATAACAGTGTAATGAAATAATGCTATCTACCTGCATAGATACTGAGACATCTAACAATACCAAACTTCATGTTTTGATAACGGTGTTTTTAATACAATGGGAAGTTGAAAAACGCTATTTTAGTAGGACACCATAGTTCGTAGTGCCCTGCTTGGAAGCTGCTAGAGTCTGTAAAATAAATACCTGTAATATACTGACCCAATCCAACTATTCTCTAGCTTTTAATAAAAAGAGCCTTTTGTGCATCGAAAGAGAAATCGTTAGTTGTTTGCAACACATGAACCAAAGAAATTTAGTTGATGATAGTAAATGACACGCGTGCTTCGAACCGCACTTAACACCAACTTAAATGAAAAACATGGATATGTAATGGGAAAGAACAGGACAAGCTAAAGTGGGTATGTGTAGCTCTCCTGTGTGACTCTTCTGTCCGGCATTCGTCATGATAGATCGCTAACCACTATACATACATTTTTTTTTCTCTCCTTGTTTCTTTCTGTGGAAGATCGTAGGCTCGAAACGTTAAAGACGTTTTCAATTCCCGAGCGTTATACTAATACATCTGTTTGTTTTCTACACCACCTGTCTTCGTCTTTTGTTTTTTCGTGAATTCTCCCTATATATATATATATATATATATATATATATATATATATATGTATGTATATATATATATGAGATAGATACATATATATTGGTATGTAAGAATAAACAGGCATTTCAAGATTTTGTCGATGTTGTGAGGAAGGAGATACAGGAGAAACAACGGCAAAAAAATAAATAAATAAATAAAAAGTAAATTTAGTGGAGCAAAAAAAAGTGCGACGACAACCTTTAGTCGAAGATATGAAAGAAAAGGAGG
>NC_142931.1:89927882-89938477 GCF_046866305.1 Octopus bimaculoides | reverse complement strand
ATGTAATTTATATCATACATATAAAATATACATGTATATAAATATAATTTATATAGTATATATATAGAATATGTATGTATAATGTATATATATATATAGTATAAATATAATATATATATATTATATATTATATATATATATATATATATATATTTATATATATATATATATATATATATATATATAATATATATATATATATATATATATATATATATATATATATATATATATATATATATATATATATATATATATATATATATATATATATATATATATATATATATATATATATAATATATATATATATATATATATATATATATATATATATATATATATATATATATAATATATATATATATATATATATATATATTATGTATATATAAAAATATACATATATATTATATATAATATATACTCTTTACTCTTTTACTTGTTTCAGTCATTTGATTGTGGCCATGCTGGAGCACTGCCTTTTAGTCGAGTAAATCGACCCCAGGTATTATTCTTTGTAAGCCTAGTACTTATTCTATCGGTCTCAGTGCTTAACAACCGATGCTATTTTGTGTGGGGCCGGGTGCCTTGCCGGAAGTATAGGATCTGTGACGTTTTGCAAACAGTTGAAGGGCCTTGCCGGAAGGGCAGAAGCAAGAGCCGTCACATGAGTGGGAGGACGACTAATGTGGGCCGGTTTTGCTTTTCACTCGGGACAGACGTGGTGGCCGCGTGAGCTCAGGAAATTTGTTACTAGGTTCTGGTCAGAGGCTAGGAAGGCACTCACTGATAAAACCAGTCTGGAAAGGATCGTTGTTACGAGAGGATCCGCGAGTGGGGTGAACTACGCTCCCTCCCATCCCACAAGCTATTTAGGCCTTCGTGCATTTTTTCTTCTCTTTTACCGGACGATATACCACCAAAAATAAAGATCGGTAACGATGCCATCAGACCCTTTTGTGGCAAGGGAGATGTTATCGCCTGGATTCGGAGAAACAAGGTGGCCACGCTGCAAGGCATTGAATATATGACAGGTTTCATGGCTTTGTATTTGGAGGGAAATTCGTTGGTGTTGTACTTCGAAATGAAAGAAGCAGATCAATTTGACTCGGAGATCGAACGGCGCCTAAAGGAAGCATTCACGGAAGGGTCGTATGCTGCGTTTGTCAAACTAGGAACGGCGAGGTGAACGGGTTAGCAGGTGGATGTGTATGTGGCAAAAATTTGGAGGTTGGTGACATCTCTAGATTTACAGGGGCAGGCTTGGAAAAGGCTGCGGCTAGCGTTTGTAAGTAGTTTGTGATATTCGTGGAGCTGCAACAGATGTCATTCTACGACAAAATATATATGAGCGAATTCACCGCTCGAGCCAGTGTGTAGACGCAAAATGTCGGACGGAATGTTGTGGCACTAGCAGCTACGGAAGCCTTCAGCGTCAGGCGGTGATCGACGAGTGACGAAAAGAGAACCTCCGTGGCTCGGCCGCGAGCATTTAAAGGTTAGCGTCTTATGTGTCGGAGTCCCCACCTGGCGAAGAACTGCAGGGACCTCAAGCCCAAACCAATTTTCTATCGGTGTAAGCGAACAGGACCATATCTCCAGCAACTACAGTTAAGGAAACGATAAGAGAGGACACTGCACCACTACCTACTCCTGCAAGCGAGTAGAGGCGCTCATACAGTCACTGCTTATAGCGGAGGTTCTAGTTGGGGGAAGATGTTAAAAGCCCTCGTAGACACGGGTTGCACAATAATTTTAGTGACCCCGAAAGTAGCTAAAAAGTGGAACGGGAAGAATCGTGTAAGGGCAGTTGATGACAGAGAGATTAGATATAGAGGTAGCAGTAAAGTGGAAACGGTGATGCAGGGAATAAAAAGAAGGCTGCGAGCAATAGGGATTGGCCTTGTGGTGGATGGAGTTGATGTGATGATGGGTATGGATGTGATCCGCTACCTAGCAGGTGTCACAGTTAGTGAAGACAGGGCTATGTTTGGTGGTCCAGGGGCACCGTGCGCTGTGAGTTTGCAACAGGAGAGTTACGAGAGCCCTGAAGAGAAATGTGCTGCATATGTCATCATAGACAAGGATTTCCAGGCTGTGTTCGACGGTTAGTGGTGGACTCGCTGGAAAGGAAACGTTGCGAGAATGGAGACAGGTGACGAGAGTTTCCCCAATCACCGACTTGAAGTCAGCATATCTGGAGTTAGACGTGGTTGAGAAACTATGGAAGTCTCAGCTGATAAAATATAAGGGTTTCGGGCTGAATTCAGCACCAAAAATCATGGCGTCGGTTCTCAAGTCTATTCTAGAAGAGGTGAACTAGGTGAAAAGGCTACCAATTCCTATATTGACGATTTCTTAGTGGACAAAACCGTGGTGTCGGCAGCAGAGGTCATAGGTCACTTAAAGAAGTTTGGGCTAACTGTGAAACAGCCGAAGGCGGTGGAAGGAGGAGCTGCACTGGGGCTCAAGCTGTGAAGACAAGACGGGCGCATGGGTATTTTGGAGATGGGTCACTATCCATTTGCAGGTTGGCTCCGAACGGCATGTAGTTACCTCAAGAGACGAGCGGACGGGGCAAGCTGTCATATGCAATGATTATCAATAAATCACAAGGGCAAACGTTTGATAAAGTGGGGCTGTTCTTACCTGAACCTGTATTCGGCCATGGTCAGCTATATGTTGCATTCTAAAGGGTTCGCAAATTATCTAATATGAGAGTTAAAGTTATCAACACTGACAAACAAGAGGAAAGAAGAGGGACAAATTACACGAAGAACATAGACTGCAAAGAAGTATTGAAAGGTGTACGCCAATTGAAATGTGTATTGGCTCTGACCCATCGTCTTGGCTTATAAGTTATCAACGATGTGATTTTCAGAGTATGCCAAGTTGCATTAAATTTTTATCCCCGTGAAATTGTGACCCCAATATTTTGCATATGAAATAATTTGTTTTACTATAAAATTTTTGCTTTCGAGATATCAAATTGTGACCATGTAAATTTTAAAATGAAATTGTTTCTGTTTATGGGGGAAATCGAAAAATAAGTGTGAATATTAATTTTATGAGTGCTATGTATTAAGTCTATAAAATTGTGCATAAAGTTTATTATATATATATATATATATATATATATATATATATATATATATATATATATATATATATATATATATATATATATATATATATATATATATATATATATATGTATATATATATATATATATATATATGTATATATATAAAGTGCATTAAGTTTTCATCGTATTGCAGTTTCCTTCGCTTTTCAATGAATAATAGGTGAGCAACTGCCTTTTGATACAGACACAACACAGGCTACGTTTTCAGTATTTTTGGATAAAGTTTTCAGAAATAATCCAATAGCCTTGCTATTAATTCTGCGAAATATTCACGGGACCCACCAGTTGTTATAATTATTGCTAATATATACATACTCCAGACAATATTACCGTCCAGTGAAGCGAACACGGAATTACGCATCGGAGGAATTTACAGAGTGACTGACAACTAATAGTAGTCATAGACGTTTTAATACTGATCGATGCGGTTAGCCGTAACCTGGAACATAACCAAGAGTCACCACAGTATCCGCCCGGATGATATATCCCCCCAAAAGTCATATATACGTACATATATACGCTAACTATATGTCTGTGACTTGTAATTCCGCCTGTTTGAAGAAACGCTAGGATTTATTACGTACGCTGCGCTTATGAGGTGCATCTACGCGCACTGGGCTTACACTAGCTGAAAACGTGCAACGATGATCGAATTGTTGGCACAGAAACAAAGTCCATAATGTAAGTCTACATATCTGTACCATTCAATAAATATAGTCCACCATTTCCAAAGATATTAAAGTCAACCTCTTTTGTCGCCACACATGGTTTCTCTCTCTCTCTCTCTCTCTCTCTCTCTCTCTCTCTATCTCTCTCTTTCTCTCTTTCTTTCTCTCTCTCTCTCTCTCTCTCTCTCTCTCTCTCTCTCTCTCTATCTATCTAACTCACTTTAGTGTATTATTATTAGTAAACATAAATGGACATTTGTGTAATCGTTCTTTAACAATTCACTATTTAACTGATATAAATACAAGGATTGTACTGAAAGTAATGCAAAGTGGGCCAATTGTTTTTTTCTCACTAACATGGATAATTCGAATTGTATATGGTAGAATAACTCTTCTTCCTGGGCTCTGAGCAGAGGAGATGTGCTGTCATTGGACTATTGAGACAAAAACGGCGCAGGTTGCCCCACATAAAGAGAATGCAGCAGGTTGTTTACGAAGATGTCAACGCTGACAGTAGCAATGTGCACAGATGGATGAAGAAGTTTAAAGAAGGGGAAACCAGCATTGAAGAAAAACTACAGTTGGAAACCATTAACTACGACTTTTGACACTAATCACCAGCGTGTGTACGAAAAGATTTCAGTGAACAGACGAGTCAGAGACCGTGAGTTGCCTTCTAAACCAGACTATGGTCATAATGCATTGCAGATGATGGTGTGACACTTTGGGTATCGGAGTATGTATGCAAAGTCGGTACGTCGGCAGTTGAAACCTAACTTGAAGGAGAGAAGGCTGGTAGCCTTTTTTGATCTGTTAGCAGCTTTTGAAGGCAATAAAGACATGTTTTTCCCGACCTGATGACAGGGAATAAAACCTAAGCGGTTCTCAATGATCCGGAAATGAAGGTTGAGTCCATGGAATGTCATCACAGCTCTTCTCCAAGGCCTAAGAAGTCCAACAGCCAGCGATCGGTACCGAAAATTACAATGACTGTTTTTTGTGATAAAGGTATCATTCGCCTTCCTTTTTTAAGGTTGTACGCTGAACAAGTGGTTCATTGAGACACTCAAAAAAGCTTAGAGGAACTGTTAGGAGGCAGATTCTTAGCAAGAATCTGAAAACGATCCACATTCACCACGACGATGAATGACCATGCACATTTTTGTTAATAATCAGACAATAGCCATCTTGGGCTGGTAAGAGGTCCCTCAGCCACCATACAGTGCGGATCTGGCATCCTCCGACTTCTACCGCTTCAATGAAGAGCAGTTTTTCGGGGACAACGATTTCATAACAGAAGAGGTGAAAGTGGCTGTGAAGAAATGGGTACAACAGTGCACACTTGAATCTTTTCAAAAGGGATTCGTGAGCTGGGTTCAACGCTGAGGAAAATGCATCATGTGTGTTGAATACCATATTGGCATAGTGGGTGAGCCGATTACATCGACCCCAATAATCAAACGGTTCTTATTGTATCGACTTCGAACGAATGAAAGGCAGAGACACCTCAGCGGAATTTAAACTCCAAATGTAACGACAGGCGAAATACTGCTAAGTATTTTGCCCGGCGTGCTAACGATTCTGTCATCTCACCGCCTCAAGTGAGGGTTACTATAATGAGAAGTATCTTTGCAAAGAGGAAGAGTTACTCTACCAACATATGCAATTTGGACGACCTATTTCATTTAATAAAATAATTACTCCCTGTTTTGCATTACTTTCCGTGGAACACTCATATATTCTTTTATGAACTGCGTGAATTCAAGCGAAGTTTTTTCTAATTTTTTTTTTAACTATAAGCCACGACTGCGCTTATATAATATGTACATGTATTGCTATATTTGTATATTATATATTGCTTATATATGCATATGTTGTTATAGGTCGATATTAAACTTAGGCATTCATCTGGTGTACAGGTAATTTCATGCAGTCAAATGTATGCATCTGTCTACAATAATATAAGTACAAATAGCCACGCTGAAAACCGATTAGAAAACATCCAATAAATATTTATAGCAATAGTATTTCAATCCTGATAACCTTACCGACACATCCGCTTCAAAATTTGTGAATAGAAATCAAACGATACCACCAATTTTTCAACCAAAGTTTGGCATATGCTGTGCGACCAACTGATTTACTTAGAAACATGCTTTTGTGAATCCTGAAATGCAACAACAACCAACTTTCTATACAAAGAATCTGACACATCTGAATTGGGCATACTTGTGTGCACAGTTACTTCACGTTTGACTGAACTCTAAACAATGATACATTTCCCATATCAAATCAAACAAAATCTTCCAAAAATAACTTTCTATTAACAGACATATTTTCCTCTTATCCTCTTCTATCACGCTTTCAACATATCTACTCTCCAGACCTTCGTACTGCACGCCTAATTATCATTTCAGATAATTCCACTTGCCGAAGGTTACTTAAAGGCAAAAAGAGCCTAAGTGTAGCACAGTCTAACGACGGCTTGCAGGCCGAAACTTTAAGGTCACTGTCATTCCTCCGGATAAAAGTTTAATAAGCATGTACTGTACTATAAATTATTGAGTAATCCTTCAGTTTAACACTAAATTGTTTTTATAAATAAATCGACATGTTTTATAATGTTTGCTTAAACAATTTGAGAAAACATTTTTTCATAAAAGTAACGCAACTGAACAAAACGTAGATACAAAATGTTCTTGAGTTTTCTGAGCGTGGGTGAACGTACAGAGAGAGCATGCGCGTGTGTGCATATGGATGTGTGTGCTCATAAATCTATGGGTGTGTGTGTTCATATCTATAGCCATATATTTTTGTGCATGGGCGTCCATACGCATGTGTTTATGGGAGTGCGTTCATCTGTATATCTCGCGCATGGAAGGGCGTGTGCATGTGTGTAAGGGGACGGCTTCATGTGTATATCTGTGTATGTGTGAATGGATGTGAGATAGTGTGTATGTGTTTAAGTTACTCTTTATTATTTAAATTTTGTTTTATATTTCGACGTGCCTTTTTCATTTTCAGATGCTTCCCATTTGGTGACTGAGTTACATAATTTTCATTTAGTTTCATGTAAAACGAGACTATTGCTCGGCAAGGTCTCGTTCTGTATAAAGTGGCGAGAAAAACGAATTAACGCCACAAAGTTCGTTACACAGAGAGTAACACTCTTTGATATTGTAGACAAACTTTAAGCTCTAATTAGTAGAGGATTAAAATAACCGACAAAGAATATAAAAAATTAAAAGATATCCCTCAAAAGCTTTCAAACCCCAGCCTGCTTTGCTTTTTTTTCTTTTCAAGTTTATAATTTTGTTTTAATTTGCTCTTTTGCACTGGTTAAATTTGTGCTAACCCAAGCTATAGCTGGTTCTTAAATGCAGAATAATAAGTTCCTTGTTGAACTTGAAAAATACAGAGTTAGAAGGCTGATTTGCACTTTATATTGTGCCTAATGGAAGGACTCGACTGATTTAACAAGAATAAATCAATTAGTTAATGATAAGCGCAGGCGTGGCCGTGTGGTAAGAAACTTGCTTCCCAACCACGTGGTCCCGGGTTCAGTCCTACTGGTGGCACCTTGGGCAGGTGTCTTCTACTATAGCCTCAAGTCGACCAAAGCCTTATGAGTGGATTTGGTAGATGAAAACTGAAAGAAGCCCGTCGCATTTATGTGTGTGTGTGTGTGTGTGTGTGTGTGTGTTGCACGACCGGTGTTGCTGTGTTTATGTCCTCGTAAGCGGCGCTCCAGCATGACCGCAGTCAAATGACTGAAACAAGTAAATGATTTAAGATAGAAGAATGGACATCTAGAAAAAGTAAATTCTGGCTGTGATGTATCATGTATATCTTAGTGTTCTCAGTCCTTGGATGGTGGCCATGCTTTGGTTTAATCGATTATATTGAGCCCAGTAATTATTTTATCGACCCCTAAAAGATGGAAAGCAAAGAGTAACTGGGCAGAACCTGAACTCAGAACTTGAAGGGATATAAACAACACCACAAAGTATTTTTCCAAAGTTTTGCTGATTTCATCATCTACCTAACATGAACCAATTATCCAATTAAGGAATAATCGTTTTGGAACAACTTCAAATCCACTACAGGTACAACATCGATTTTCTGAAACCTTTGTTTCTAAAGACTTTCCAGATTACTATTTTTCCGAACTGAAGATGGTCACTTCTAAACTAAACAAATATTAAATTTACTGACCTGACACAATAATAAACCATGATCACCAAGGTGGTTCGCCCAAAGTCAGGCCCTTCCACTGCACAAATGTGGGCGACTCGGGTGAGCTATTTCTAATGAAATACATGTACCTATATATATTATAAATGATACAAGTTTATTATTACTGTACTGTGTATGTTACCTCAAAGTAATCCCCTTCTGAAGCCAACACTTTAACGAGTCGTTTGAATTGATGGAATCATTCCTGGAGTACCTTTTGGGGATAGCGAACAACTGATTCGTCACGTTCTCTTGGATTCCCTCGACGTTTTGAAATCTTGTTCCTTTAAAGTGGGATTTGATTTTTGGAAAGTGGGAAAAGCTGCAAGGGACGAGATCTGGGGAGTGTGGTGGTTGTTGGACCTAGGAATGTTGTACTCGGCCAAAAACTGTTGTACAGTTGCGTTGTCATGATGGAGTTGCCATTCCTCGGACGCATGCAGTTGTCCTTTTCTGACGAACAGCAACCCACAAATGCCGCAACACGCCACAGTGGTACACTTTGTTTACTATCTGACAAGGTGGAGCATACTTATGATGAACAATGCCCTTGTCAGAGAAAGTGCCATCACATTGATTCAACTCATTCGTGCTTTCTTCGGTCTCAGTGAATATGAGGTTTTTCACTGCGAACTGAGCTTTCGTTTAGAAGTCATAGCCACTGTCTCACAATTCACCACCGGTTATGACCATTTTCAAACAGTTTTCGTCTTCTTCGACACAATCAAGGAAATCCCGCACAGCTGAAATCTGATCTTTTGGTCACCTGAAAGCAATTTTGACACAAATTTTTTCTGCCATAGTCACTGATGGAATCTCTGTGGTGTGGTGAGACGAACACACTCTATACACTTTGCTTCAAAGCACTGCTATAAACAACGGACGTGAACGAGAAAATTACTACTTAGTGTGCATGCGCGACAGAGTTCAAGGTAAAGCTGTACCAAACAACTTCGCTCTGCGCTTTTAGCTTCGTTATCATAGCAATAAATTATGTACAAAGAGACATTGTATGAAGATGCTTCGCGGGAAAATTTACTGGTGCTCCCGAAAAGGATGCAACGTGTGTGTGTCTGTCAGAAAAGATTCAAGGTTGGAAAGTGGCACTCTTCCTCTTAAGACTGTGCTGCCTTCCCTTTACTCATGGGTCAAGAAATTGACTTCAGTTTGGTTGGTTTTGTGTTGAAGAAGTGGGGATGAGCCAATGCACTAACTGTTGATGAAATAGGATATAGTAAGTTATAAGTTCATAGGATATGTTATAAGGACTAAAGATTTCAGGTTAGAACACAAAACATGTGGAAAGAAGAAAGTCAGACATTTTACAGCCTTAAACGGACATACTAAAATTAGAGACAATGTTCAATGGATCCAAAAGTTTCATCGACGGGCTATTTCATATCGACGTCTTCTATTTTAAAATGCCTATGTATTTATAAATGTTTTTAAATATACTTTTAGATATTTGCGGGCTTATAAAAATATGTATGTCTATATGCTTGTATGTTATTAATACTTCTATTAAGTTGAGCTTTATGTCGCTTCATTAATGTCGAAGTAAGTGTGCATATATATTGAATATATTTTGCTGGATATTAGGTCATGTTCCTCTAGTTTTTCGCTCGTATTGCTTCCACTCAAATTATGTATGTATATATATAAATATATATATATATATATATATATATATATATATATATATATATATATATATATATATATATAATGTTTAAGCTTCTTAATGTTAAATATATTTATGTTATATATAGTTGTATATAATTGTAGATAAGTTCAAAAGAGGTAAAAGAAGGGAATAAAGAAAGTAAAATAAAATGAAGATTAAATAATTTATATCTTATATTATAATAGAAAATAAAAAAATTTAGAATTCATAACTTGTAGATCACTTATCTATATACCGGGAAATTGCGCATTACGTTTCTTCCTGATATGCATAATGTGTATTACGTCATTGGGTCATGTTTACTTAAAGAAAGAAAAACGAGCGAAATATTTTATAGTCCAGTAAGTTCGATCAAATATTTATTAGAAATTTATTTAAAATCAAATTAATTTGTATAAACGTTAATGGTAATAGTATTTACTGATAATAAACTCCATCTATTTTGTAATACAACTCGATAAAATAAAATAAAATAATCTTATATATATATCAAATGTTTAAAATACGATACTATGCTAGAATATTGTATATTAAGGTAAAATATCCTTTATTTCTATTTATTGAAAGAATAAATGAATGATTATATATATATATATATATATATATATATATACAAACGACCATTTAGTATATACAGAGTGTGTAAGGTATTTGAGGACATACCTTTGTTGGGTCGTTGCTGCATTTTTTGCTAACTCGGTGTAATCTTTGTTTCAGAAAATAATAATAGCAAACCCTCAGCTTACTCAAGAAATGAAGGGCCATGCAGTTATTGTGGTTATAAAGGCTGAGCATAGCGATTTAGAAACATCTCGATTTTTAAAAGTTGTTATATCTTTCGTCAACACTCTACAAGAT
>NC_142931.1:89870382-89917882 GCF_046866305.1 Octopus bimaculoides | reverse complement strand
GTGTCAAAATGGGTCGTATCTCGTGAGAGATGACCTAAAATTGATACAATTAATAGCGGTGTGTAATATATGTTGCAACTATGATATTTCTTGGTCGTATACACCTGCAAAATTGTTCAGGTGTTTTCGTAAAACTTCATAGAGTATTTGTTATCTATAGTGCGTCACTCTGAAGACATATTAATGTGAATAAGGTATCGTTGAAGATTTAATCACCATTACAGTAGTTATTTGATTTGGTTTCACTTACATGTTTTTTTTATTTATTTAGATTTTACCACTGGCGAGTAATTCAGGATTGGTCTATTTCAAAAGTAAATGAACCCTCTCGATATTAGCGCAGCAGCATACCTCCGTTTGCTTTTTTAAAAGAATAGAATAACGAAGTAAAAATTGTGGTATCAAATGAGTCTAAGTCCAGAAACTAATCGATAAAGAAGCTTTATCCCCCCCCTTTTTTTTTTTACTATTGCTTTGTCAGAGAGAAGGGGTCTTTTCTTGACCCTCTCTCAAGAGAGGGAGGGAAGCATTCCAAACACGAGACCTGGCCTGAATAATTGCAGCAGGGTGTTCTACGCTAAAGGTATCCAAGGACTATGTAGTGTGTTAAACTGGATGGTGAATTAAATCTACCACCCAAGTTGGCTGCGACGCAGGGTTGAACTCAGAATACAAGGAACCGAAATGAATATCGCAAGGATTCTGGCAGGTAACCGACCTAGATTGGTACTTTTTTTTATCGATTCATAATGATGAAAGGTAAAGTTGATCTCAGCAGGATTTGAGCCCTAAACGCAAAAATCCGAGATGAATACCGCAAGGCATTTTGTATGAAGGTCTAACGATGTAACCAAATCGGAGCTTTGGACTCTGAATATATTCTTGTCTTTGTTGACGATGTTAAGTACCTGGTGAACTCCGATGACGATGACGCGGATAAATAATGAAAGACACTCAAACTGTTTTCCAGGTTTTTGTAGGATCACATTGTCTAATGTGTCCTTTAATTTGTACGATGGCTACTATTTTTAGTAGATCGACCGACCACATATAAAACTTCCTCGTCGATCTATTTTTGTTGTTTAAACAATCTCTCTGTTTATCCTATGCTCAATAACGCTCTAATTCTGACTATCCCCATTTTTGTTCTCTTTTCAGTCACAGTACTGGAGACTACATTATCTAATGTGTCCTTTTTAAGAAGACAATTGCCATAGGAGAAAGTTTTAATAGGGTCTACGGTGAGGTGATACACATGTGCCACCTTGTACTGCATTTATAAGCGTCATCAGAGGAGCATTTCTTATTCGTTCGGTGAAAGCAGAATTTTCTATTTATGATGGCTTAGCTACTCGTGACACTCGGAATCGTAAAAATGCCCACCCGACTGAGTAAGCCTCCATTCAACAATATATCACAACCATCTAATTGTTGATTCTCTGCATTTTCCATTTATCTCTTCTGTCTATTACTACTAGATTGGTTTCAAATTTTGGCACAAGGCTAGTGACTTTGCGGGGAGGCGGTAAGTCGATGACATCAACCCTAGTGTTCAACTGGTACTTATTTTATAAGCTCCGAAAGAATTAAAGACAAAGTCGACCCCGGTGGAATTCGAACTTAGAACGTAAAGTCGAAAGAAATCCTGTTCAGCATTTTTCCCGGCGCGGTAACGATTTTGCAAGCTCGCCTGCTTATCTATTACAGCTATATTAGTTCTTATTAACATGAACTAGCTAGATTTGTACATTAGCGGTATCTACCTGCCATACTTGCATTATTCTTGCAATGTTTCATTAATCAGACGGTCAAATAAACCCTTCAACCAAATCATTCAAATCCAGCGTAACGACCTTTTTCGTTTCTTTTTTTTTTTTTGAACATCTTTATTCTGCGTGTTTTCCCAAGACATGTCAGCTTATGAATGTTTAATCTAAACATCAACTACATTAATACTCCCTATGGGAGAATAGGATATTACAAGGGTTGTTCACATATGTATATACAAATTACACATATTTATGTCCACAGATATTACTGTGTGTACGTATAAATGTGTGTGTGAGTGGTATGTGTGTATATATATATATATATATATATATATATATATATATATATATATATATGCACCAAACACACTCTCACACACATTGCTCGCTAGCTAGCTAGACAGACAAGCCGACAGACTAACAAACTGATAAATAGATAGATAGATAGATAGATACTGTAGATGGATAGATAGTCACAAGTATGTCGATCATAAAAATAGTTTTTTACATGAATATTATGTATGCAAACGCATACGTACGCATGCACATGCGTACGCGCACTTACACACTCACACATGTAATATCCAATTTGTAAACGATCCGTTCATTCGTTCTGGTTGCTGAGAGATATGTAGCTTAACCACGGAGTGTATTTCCACACCAAAACATGTCTATTAAACATAATGTTGTAACTCTATTTACACATTAAATCGAAACACTCTTTCAGTGTCCTAATTATCATCATCATCATCATTATTATTAAGGCGGCGAGCGAGTAGAATCGTTAGCACGCTGCACGGAACACTTATCAGTATTTCGCCTGTTGCTACGTTCTGAGTTCAAATTTCACCGAGGTCGACTTTGCCTTTTATCCTTTCGAGGTCGATAAATTAAGTACCAGTAAAACACTGGGGTCAATGTAACCGACTAGGGATCTTTTTTTAAAACGGGGGCCACATTTTTCATTAACGAAACACTTTGAAACTTGGAACACTGGTAGAATGTGTCATATAAAACATCTTTTTCTCTTAGTCTTCTTTAAAAAAAAAGAAATCCATAAGTTATTCCATGTTAAAGTTGTCGTATTTCTGTAATTTCAACCAATCACTGACGTCCATTCAGCCGATATACATTAAGTGCCGACTACATAAACAAACGATTCTGAAACAATTAACCCTAACCCTAACCCTAACCCTAACCCTAGGGTTAGGGTAAGGGTTAAAGCAAATTTAAAATGAAAAAAGCAAATAAAACGAAGGTATGGAGATTAAATACGCTTTACATCGCTTAATGAGCCAAAGGAGTAAATGTAAACAACTGAATACTTGTCAGTGATTGGTTGAAATTATCGAAATAAGACAATTTTTTACATGAAATAAATTCGAATACAAAAATATTTTTCTGTTCTATAACACAAAATAGATAAGTATACGAAGTTTGAAAGTCTTTCCGTACCAAAAACACTACGTAAAACATTAATGAAAAATGTGGCCCCCGTTTTAAAATAGATCCCCGACTAGTCCCCTCCCCCAAATTTCAGGCTCTGTGCCTTTAGTAGAAAGGATCATCATCATCATCATCATCATCATCATCATCATCATCATCCGTACCAAAAACACTACGTAAAACATTAATGAAAAATGTGGCCCCCGTTTTAAAATAGATCCCCGACTAGTCCCCTCCCCCAAATTTCAGGCTCTGTGCCTTTAGTAGAAAGGATCATCATCATCATCATCATCATCATCATCATCATCATCATCATCACCATCACCATCACCATCACCATCACCGTCACCATCACCATCATCATCATCATCATCATCATCATCATCATCATCATCATCATCATCATCATCATCATTATTATTATTATTATTATTATTATTATTATAATAATATTTGCTGTGGAACACGACAGACGTATTTTCGAACGCCCGAAGTAAGTCTTGTTTAAAATTTTAGTTTACACCCGTTTGTTACCGTTTTTTTTTTTTTTTCGTTTAAACAATATTCCAGTTTGTTAATAGAAACACTAGGGACCTGTCATGGGTTTCCTGTGTTGAATATAGCATGGCTATTTTCGGCCCCAAATAAATTCGGTGGGCGTTTTAATCCAATATAGATAAACAAGATGGCGGAACGTATCTTGGATGAGTTAAAGGAAAAAAAAACTACCCCTCCTGAAAAAAATTTTTTTGAACATTTCCCTTCTCTTCCCTCCGTAACTGACATTATAAGAGAGGTGGAGGAGAAAAGGAAGGGCGGAAAAGTTCAAAATAGTAGCAGTAGTGAAAACATTGGCAACAGCAGTGACGGCAATGATAGCGGCGGAGACAGCGGCAGTAGTAGTAGTAGTAGTAGTAGTAGTAGCAGCAACAGCAACGCAATTCAGAACACAATGGATTTAATACTACAATTGAAGGTGGTGACGGTGGTGTGGAGAGTGGCAACGGTGGAAGTGGCCACAACTGAGGATCGCCCCGTCACCTTCTTTTGGCCTGGAGGGAAAAGCAGTTTTCCTCAGTCTGGTGGATATAGTGAAGGAAGAAGTGTGATGGACATGGTTGAAAGGACTGCAGACACACTTTCCTCTTTGGCCGAGCCCTCATTGACTTTTACAAGTTCCACTTGAAAAGGAAAGTGAGGATAGAGAGGAAAGTACTGCCCCCACCAGTAAGTTTGTTGAAAGGTGGGTGAATTTTGCGAAAATGGCTCATGTGAATGGGCCTACTCTGAATATTCTTCTGTAGGCCGGAGCAGTTGAGGGGAAGGGGGTGCCTACCTGGCGTGCCCTTGGCAGACGGGGTGATCAGGGGTACCCTGGTTGTCCCTGGGTGGAACTCACCCCTATTGGGGAATTTTGTTGTTTAAATGGTGTTGTTAACTGATTTTGTTTTTATTGTTTACAAGTTTTTGACTTTTAAGCCGCCCCCCTCTCATCCCTTGTTTTGTATTGTCCATAATTGTTTTCGTGTTCGGCCTTTGTGGCCAATAAAGAAATTATTATTAGTAGTAGTAAGGCTGCGAGCTGGCAGAATCGTTAGCACGCCAGGTAAAATGCTTAGCGGCATTTCGCCCGTCACTATGTTTTGAGTCCAAATTCCGCGGAGATCGGCTTTGCTTTTCATCATCTCGGAGTCGATAAAATAATACCAGTTGAACACTGGGGTCGATGTAATCGACTCATACCCTCCCCCAAAATTGTTGCCCTTGTAGCAAAATTCGAAGCCATTATTATTATTATTATCATTATTGCCATCAAGACCACCTTTGCTTTCATCCCTACGGAGTCAATATAATAAAGTACCAGTCAAGTTGATTTAATCGACTTATCTCTCCCCACAAATCTGTAATGTTGTGCCTATGTTAGACACAATTATTATCGCTATTATCATTACGTTTTATATACATGCATACATACATACATACATACATACATACATACATACATACATATGTACACACACACACACACACACACACACACACACACACACACACACACATATATATATATATATATATATATATATATAACACGCACATACACTTACACACATCTATAGATATAAACAGATGGAAACACATGTAGAATATTAATAAAAAGATGAAGATATACACATATGTAGACATATGTATAACTATTACATGCCTTAACTCACCTTGTGGAAAATGTGTAGCAGATCGTCTGGGAATGTTAATGTTAATTGCAATAAATGGTGGCGGGGGTGGAAGAGAGAGAGAGATTCATCTTTCATCATCAGTTTAACACAACTGAATCTAAGATATAATATATACACATCTTTATTTAAAAAAAAAGAAATACTTTCTCAAGCTTGATTCCTTTAAACGTAACCCCACGTACTAAGCTTACAATAAGAATTAAGGTTAATAAATTTCATGTTGGAAACATTTTTCTGTTGTCCTATCAAGCATTTGGTAATCATTGTTGAAGTCGTTGATGACGTGAGTAAACCAGATTACATATTTTTGTCTCCTGCAGCCTGTCTGACATTGACAGGAAAATGTCTGTCTTACAATATTTTCCATTGCAATGTGATCATATCTAGATTCTTTCTTTCTCTCTTCCTTTCTTTCCTTCTTTCTTTCTTTCTTTTTCTTCCTTCCTTTCTTTCTTTCTTTCCTTTTCCAGCGGGATGGTTGAGAATCTTCTAGCTTCCTCCCGAACAACTCCAAATTTAATTAACTGCAGGCGTTTACCTTAGCTAGAAAGCAGACAAAGTAACTGACATCTTCCACATCCTTTCCTCCACTTCCCTTCTGTCGTCGTCGTCGTCGCCATCGTCTTCCTCATCATGATCTGCTTTATTACGTGATATCTTCGTAACAACAACAATAATAATAATTCTTTCTACTATAGGCACAAAGGTCTGAAATTTGGAGGGGAGAGGGCTAACTGATTACGTCGACCTCATTGCTTGCTGGTACTTAATTTATTGACCTCGAAAACGATGAACGGTTAAGTAGGCTTCGGCGGAATTTGAACTCAGAACGTAAGGACGGAAGAAATGCTACAATGCATTTTGCCCGGCGTGCTAACGATTCTGCCAGGTAACAGCCCTAATGGCAATAATGGTAGTGGTTTCAAATTTTCGGACAAGGCCAGCAATTTCGGAGAAGAGTAAGTCGATTATATCGACCACAATACTCTTCTGGTATTTATTTTATCGACCCACTCACCGCGAAAGGTTGAAAAGCAAAAATCGACCCCGGCGGCATCAGAACTCAGAACGTAAAGACAAACGAAATGCCGCTAAGCAGTTTGTCCGGTGTTCTAACAATTCTGTCAGCTCGCCACTCTGATAATAGTGGTAATATTATTAATAACACTAGGGCAGCGAACTGGCAGAATCGTTAGCACGCCGGGTGAAATGCTCAGCGGTATTTCGTATGTCTTTACTTCGGAGTTCAAATTCCGCCGAGACCGACTTTGTCTTTCATCCTTTCGGGGTCGATAAATTAAGTACCAGTTGCATACTGGGGTCGATCTAATCGACTGGCTTTTTCCCCGAAAAATTTCGGGCCTTGTGCCTAGAGTAGAAAAGAATATTATAAATAATACTCGTTTCTGCTTTGACACCACCGCTACCATTCCCACTAACATACAGCTACAATCACCATAACCATTATTACACCACTATACTACCATTACTACTACTGCTGTTGTTGTTGATACTACTACTACTAAAATTACCACTGGTGTTATCCATACTACTACCACAGTGACTGCCACCAACATTAATATGCTTCTGATCGAAGTCCATCTCGATGCCTCTACGTGGTGACGTAACCTGCAAGAAAGAGTAACTAAATCTCGAATTTACACAGCTGTTCTGTTGTTTGTTTGTTTTTTTTCTAAATCCATATGGGGTAAACTATACTTGAAAAAATAACGCGGTGGTCACTACTAGAATCACTTTAAAGACCGGTGATATTGACACTCTACTGTTGTTAAGTTAACGGCTGCGGGAACAAAAACGTGTATTGGAAATAAAGAACTGGGTGTATTGGTTATTACGAGGCTCGGGGTGGACACAGAATGGTTGATGAGAGGAGAGACAAGTGTATTAAGAATGTATGAGTGGACGTGGCATGACATTAACCATGTCTGGGAAGCAGAGTTACAAAAGAAAAGACGTACGTTTGCGGGACAGAAGTTAGAGTGTATTAAGTGGCCTTTCTTTGGTTGAGGTCCAAAGAATAAAAGTAAACAATTTTTCCAGCACTGAAAAAATTAAAAAAATTAAAATCAAGCAACACGTTGTACCTCACTGCTTTTATGGACACAAGCTAATTTGAGGATGTGGTTCTCGCAATTCATAAACACACCTTTTTAGCTAAGTTCAAGAATTTTTGTTTAACACCTGCCCTCAGTCCACTCATAAGTAATGCGTTATCATATTCTTGGCCGCGAATCATTGATAGAAATGAGTCTTTTTCCAATTTCTTTTTGATTTCAAATTCTCTGAGTACTCCCATCCACCCATTTGGTACCTGGCACCGTTTGAGGAGGAACTCTATAACATAATTAAGAATATAAAATTTAGGGAACTTCCAGAATAAAATGTTAAAAAGAAAAATATGCTTGAGGAACTGAAAGTAGCAACAGGTATCTCGGTACTGGCAGATAAAACCAGTATTATTATAACTTTTCCGGGTGGGAATTTTTGCGTTTAACACTCACACTCGCATGCACAAATGAATGGATTACGGTCAGAATATTTGATTGCTTGCTTTCAGCTGTTTGATCAATTCAACTGCTTGCTGATTGAATTAATATTCGAATTGGCTGAGTATACCATTGACACGTGCACACTTGATTAATTCGCAAGTAGAGGGCGCTTGATGCAGTGCAACGTAGCTAGACCTTTGAATTACAATGTCAATCTATCCGACTGTTTTCCACAGTTTCTGTGTATCCAATTTCAATCACATGAATTGTGCTGACTTGAGGTTAAAACCAAAAATGTAAAAATATTGCCGATAAGCGCAGACCAAAAAGATCCGATACGCAATGTCCAAAATATATAATTTTACCTCCTTAAGCGTTAATATTAAGGAATAATGGATTGTATTGCGTTTCAGCAAGCTGCATTTATATATATATATATATATATATATATATTTAGACCACTAATTCAAAAGCCAAAGAATAAGTGAATATCAAGCGACGCAGCAAAAGCTACCAACATTGCATAATGACTATTAGATAAAGTACAAGCATTTAGAAACTATCCAAATGCGGCATCTTCTGTTTTACTGAGAAACTCGAGTTCATTCATTACCCTAGGATAATGATAAACTAAAAACAGACAACAAATTTCAATTTGTTAAACATATACCTAAATTTTTTCTCAATAACATCATAAAAATACCTTCTGATGCATGATAGATATATTAAAAAATTCTTTTTGTTGATACCTACGATCACGTGATCATTTTAATATGCCGAATCTCAATTTTCACCGTGGTTTAGAAGTGTAATTTCTAGGCACCTTATACCCAAATAAATATATGCTTAAATACATACATTCATTCATACATACATACATACATACATACATACATACATACATACATACACACTCACATATAGATAGATAAATAGGCAGATAGATAGATATAGATTGATAAGTAGATAGATAGATAGATAGATAGATAGATAGATAGATAGATAGATGGAAAGATAAATAGATATGTGTGTGTAAGTATCTGAGATATATAAATATAGGGAAACAAATTTACCGCTTATAAGTTGACAGTACGGATAAACACATTTCTTTGGAAATATATTCTAGAATTTGAAAGGATTTTCAATAGTTGATCGTTAAAGGTGTAACCAAGGATTCACCCTCCTAGTTTCTTGAGTTGTTTATCAAAAGACTCAAAGTTGTTGGGACTTACCTCATCTACTTTTCTATCCTGATTTATGCCTGCGTATATGTGTGTGTGTGTGTGTGTACGCGCGCGTGTATGTGTGTGAATGTGCGCGCGTGTGCGTGCACGGGCGAGTGTATGACTTTATATACGTCAAAGTATTCCTACGTATTTGTATTTTACGCCCATGTGTAGAAATATACTGTCTATTTTAAAATTCAAAAGTTAAAACTGTAAAGTTAAACAAAAATCTAAATTGTTTTACGCACACGCGCGCGCGCGTACGCGCGCGCGCGCACACACACACACACACACACACACTATCTCTCTCTCACACACACACACACTCTCTCACTCTCGCTCGCTCTCTCTCACTCTCTCACATACGCATAATATATACATACATACATACACATACATGTATGTATGTATGTATGTATGTATGTATGTATGTATGCATGTATGTATGTATGCATGCATGTATGTGTAGTGTGTGTATTTATACATGCATATATACCCGTATTCACGCTGATCGTTAAGTACAAGCAAATGTGCTCAGATATCAACACGCCCAAAGAGTTAAATAATACTATATGAATTAAGAATGCCTCCTTAAAATGAATCTAGGAATTTCTGTTGAGTATCAAAAAAGTGGACACACCTAGAGAGCACTCTCTATGGTATGGAATACATTAACTGATATGAAACTATTAAGTATTTCAAATTCAATACAAATTAAATATTTCAAAGCGAAAGACAAAGGCAATTTGAAGTTAATATAATTAATGAAGAAATAAACACACACACACGTACCTACGTACGTACGTATGTATGTATGTATGTATGTATGTATGTATGTATATACGAAGGTGGGCTGAAAAGTTCATAGGCTGACTTTGAAGGAGTGCTAGAACTACGAAATCTTGCATGCATTGATTTTTACTTTTCTTAATAATTGCATTTTTTTCCAGGCAAATTAGCATCCAGCTGTTCAAAGAAAACTTCAAAAGTAACTAGTAGCAACAGCAGATATGACGTTATCATCACTGTGATACTGGTTCATCGCCAAGTGTTTTTTCATATTGGGTAATGGATAATAGTCAGATGGGGCCAAATCAGGAGAATAGGAAGGCTGGTCAACCAGTTCAAAGCCAGTCACGTACAGCAGCCATTTAAACCAAAGATTCGTATGTTGGAACATTGTCCTGATGAAACAGGATCCCTTTCATCAGTGTCCCTGGGCGTCTGATAGCCTTTTGTAACTGCCTAAGCAATTTTGCATAACACTCGCCATTGATGGTATGGCCCTTTTTAAGACAGTCAATAAACACAATGCCTTTTGTTGCCAAAAACTGAGGCAATACCTTCCCTGCAGATGAAATGACCTTGGCCTTCTTTAGAACAGATGAGGGGTGTTTTCACTGCATGGATTGTCTGTCTCTGACTCAAAGGGATGAACCCAACGCTCATCCTGGGTCAAGAATCGTTCTAGGAAACCATCTCGATCTGCCCGAAACAATGTCCGATTTTCCCCTAATATGATCAGCCGGGTGTGCTTTTGTTCAGGTGTCAGAAAATGTGACACCCACCAAGAAGAAACCTTCGTCATGCCAAATTCATTGTGCAGAATATTCTGAACTCTCGCGGGATATACTAATAGCTTTGGCGATTTGATTTATAGACAATTGCCTGTCATCCATCACCATGTGGTGAATACGATCAATGTATTCCTTGGTGGTAGCAGTTGCAGGACGTCTAGAGCTTGAGTCATCTTCAAGACTCTACCTTCCCCTCCTAAATTCAGCTGACTACTGTTGCTAAATCTAGAGCGTCACCCCTAATCTAGCAATCATGTCAGCATAACTGTCCCTGGGGGTTACATCATTTTTCTGAAGGTACTTGAGAACAACATGATGCCAAGTTTTGTCAATTTTCAACGGAAGTTGCTACTAGTTACTTTTGAAGTCTTCTTTAAAGAATCAGATATAAGTTTACCTGAAAAGAAATAAAGTAGTTATTAATAAGAAGATTTCAAATTAATGCATAAAAGATTTTACAGCTTTAAATTTGTTCCTTCATAGTCAGCATGTGAACCTTTTAGCCCATCATCGTATATGTATTAGTTAATTAATTAACCAATATATATATTAATTGAGTGAATGATTGATAGACAGAAAGGATTAGGTTGAAGGAGAAAAAAATAGAGAAAATAAGGGCGGTGAAAGTAGTATTAAATCTATGTACGGCATGCGTGCATGTTTGGATGCGATAATGAGTGCGTGTGATAGACTATGGAGAAAGAAAGTGGGATTTCTGATAGACAGGCAAATCGGCTGATAGATAGACAGACAGACAGACAGACAGACAAACAGACAGGCAGATAGATAGATAGATAGATAGATAGATAGATAGATACCGTTGCTGACTCTAGCGTAGAAATATGGAAGTAATGTAATACATGTGAGCTATGCAATCGAATGAGCCTAATTTCAAACCCAATAGCTCTCTATCTCTCCCTCTCTCCACCCTCTCACGATATATATATATATATATATATATATATATATATGTGTGTGTGTGTGTGTGTGTGTGTGTGTGTGTGTGTGTGTGTGTGTGTGTGTGTGTGTGTGTGTGTGTATGTATGTATGTATGAATTAAGCGGGCGGGCGCACATACATTTTGTAACATACTTCCTGACACTCAGACAACACCACCACGCCATTCCTTTCCGTTAAACCGGCTTCCAGATCCCTTCCTTAACATCGTTACATCGTACACCCACTCATTGCAGAAAGAAGCTATCGCCATTCTAATACTTACTACCCATACCACAGTTCACATCCTGTAATTCTTACGTCAGTATTCTACGGTCACGCAAATCTTTGTTGGAAGTAAGATTAACATAACGGAGTAATAAATGAATGAACGAAGAAGAAAAAGAAGAATGATAAAATATAAATAAACAAATAAATAAATAAATAGATGGATAAACGAAAGGTGTCAGCAAGTTGCGGGGGCGTAACTATTTCAGTCTGGCACTTTCCATTGCCGAATCAGCGATAAATAAATACATAGTATATTGTGCGGCGAAAGTTACCTGCCATTTAAGAAAATGAGTGGTCGTCATTATAATTACTACCTTCTTTTCCACAGGCTATGTTGTTTCATCTGAATGAAAACGTACACCTTATATACATAGACACACGCATAATGTATTAGTAAGCAAACGCAAGCTCGTATACACACGCACTAATATAAATATATACACCATACTACGCAGACGCAAACTAGCACACAGAAACACATAATCGCACACAAATGCACACATATACATTCACTATATAGAAAAGCATACAATATGTACGGCTCACGCTATTATGATCGCAAATACGCACAGATTTACTTACACACACGCACACACTCGTCAAATATGATGCAGAAAACGAAAAACAGACGATACATACATGTAACATATATATACACAGAAACACGCAGACACACATATGCATATGTACACTAAACAAGTAGAAAGGTCGCAGACCACACACACACACACACACACACACACACACACACACATACATTTATCAGAGATATTGTATGAACACGCATATACAAAATCGCAGTCACATACATTCACAAAGAGTAACTAAAAAAGCAGACGATTTTACAACATTTTACACACACGCACCCCCCCCCCCCCCCCCCCCACACACATACAGAAATACATACACACATTCAGACATTCACAGAAAATCAGGCAGGAAGGAAGTAAACGATAATGCTAAGATATTACTGCACGCACATGCACACACACACATACACACTTACACATACATATACCCTGATACTAACCCTCACACTCATCCACACATACTCCACTCGCTCCAAACTCCCACACAAAAACACCGGAACAACAATGAAAAATAAACAAAAAAACGAAGCGAAAGGAAGCCGTCGGCAATAGCATGATATTAGTGGTCATTAATGTTTTAATAAAAGGGTGGACACGATATCTTATGGGTTGCTCGTTCCATGGCTGGTCGACCAACAAACTGACAGGAAATGGATATATTTACCTATTTATGAATGAAATATTTGTTCTGGTCCCGCAGCACATGACTGATCTGTAACGGAGACAGCGACAACAACAACAACAACGACGACGACGATGATGACGACAACATCAACAACAACGACTGCAGCAGCAGCAAGAACAATGACAACAGCAATTTAGTAAAGTTTTTAATTCTGCATCATATCAGATGGAACAGCTTGATTTCAACAAAAGAACCAAAGTGAAATAACAGCTAAATCTTCCTCAGCATATCCTTGTGCGTCCTATGCTATCTGGTGGAAGAACGACTCCTGGTGACTTTTTCAATCAGCGTTCGTCATTATAATTGGTGTTGGGCAGTTTTCAGTACATAGTTTGTTCAAACTGAGCCCCGCGCACACACTCGAGCGGAAGAAGCTGTGATGAATTAAACATTTCCTAATATTCATCATTGCTTTGAGGATTTACTTAACAATGCCCATAACAGTCGCATCAGGTGAAAGAAGTTTTTCAAAACTAAAACTGATTAAAACATACCTACAGTCAACAATTTCACAAGAGAGACTAAATAATTTGAAAATGTTATCTAAAGAAACCCTTGACTTTGAAATGATTTTGAAAGACTTCTCAGATAAGAAAGCCAGAAAAGTCTGTTTTTAGAAGACATATTCACAAACAGTATGTCAATAATTATCTTGACTTGTAATAAAATATTAAAACTTTCATATGAGCTTTCAGTTTTTAGTGTATCATTGTGGTTAACGGTGGAGCCACAAGCCCTCAATGCTTTTTGGCTGGGTCTGGCGTACTCCACGAAGCATAAAGCATCAATCTTCAGCTTTTGTAAAATAGAGGGCCCCACTGACAATTCTCTAATTGGGCCCCGTACGTCCTAGTGAAGCCCTGCACACAATAGTAATTAGAATTAACATACCACTATATTATGTAACTCAATCCTTTATAGATGAAGTTAAAAAGAAGCATATCTACGGAATATAAATATGTCTCTTGTGACAGTAAAATATTTTTAAAAAATACGAGTAATAAGGTGCAGATGACGTGATAAGTCTGGAAACGGATTAAATGTTTAACAATGTTTTGGAGACCCGTAAACCATGTCAATTCATATTAACTGCATTCATATGGTTGAATAGCTTCTTTGATGAATAGCAAAGAAGTGATTCTTTCTACCACAAATCTCTATTGAAAAGGTCATACTGAAAAATGAATTATAACTTATTCTAAATGAGCTTGAAGAAGAAAAAGATAGGTTGCAGATTATACATTTGTTGACTAGGTTTTGGACACATGCATTTGTTTTACTTTATTTTGTTGAATGGAATTGGTTGTTCTTTTTTTTCTTGGAATACGCTTTAACCAATATTTATGATGTATCATTTATAGCTCAAAAAACTTATCGATAAAATTATTTTAAAAGAATTCAAGAAACAATCTTTACGAATTAATATCTAATGCCGCCAATCTGAATAAGAAGCAAGATATCTTCACTTCATGGTGAAAGCTATTAAAGCAAGAGAAGAAATGATGGAATGTTCCCTTGAACTCCTTAATATTGGTTTCAAATTTTGGCAGGAGGCCATCAAGTCCGGGGTAGAGATGAAGTCGGTTACGTTGACCCCAGTGTTCAATTGGTACTTATTTTATCAACCCGAAATGATGAAAGACAAAGTTTACGTCGGTGGAATTTGAACTCAAAATATAAAAATGGACAAAATGTTGCAAGGCATTTTTCCCAGCGTGCAAACGATTCTGCCAGGTAACCGCCTTAACCTGTTCTCTTTAATATAACAACTAATTACCATTCAACTATCTCCTAATTACCTCCGCCTTAGCGAAGGTAGAGGTATTGTTTTCAGTCGTGTTTGTTTGTTTGTCTGTGGACAAGATATCTCAAAAACCGCTGGATGGATTCGGATTAAACTTTCAGAGATGTTTGGCCTCGTGACCGGTACGAATTGATTAGATTTTGAGGTCGATCCGGTACCGGACAAAGATTCTGGATTATTTTTCCTATTTTTTTTACTTAATTTTTTATAGCAGTCGGGTTCATTTTAATATTTTCGTTTGTGAGTGCAGTCGAGTTTATTTCAGATATTCTCATTTTAAAAGTCATCTCTAGCCGTCTTTAAGATGTGGACAAAATATTTATTTTTTAAATCTTAAGGAGCTACGCCAACTTTAAAGACGCGATGGATTCAGAACGTGGTTCGAATAGAGTAGTTCAACCGAAATTGATATAATGGACATTTAGCATCTAAAAGACCAGGATGTTAAACTGGTAAATGTTGGGCAGCGTTAGATCCTAAAGGCTATTGAAATAGAGTATATTGAAATTACTGATTGACAACAATTAGACATTGTCGGAATTGGTTGTCATCTGAACATTCAGGGAAAATTACAGAGAAATAGAATATGATACTATATAATGATATCATTAGAAAGATTTGTAAGGCTGCGAGCTGGCAGAATAGTTAGCTAGCCGGACAAAATGCTTTGTGGCATTTCGTCCGTCTTTACTTTCTGAGTTCAAATTCTGCCGAGATCGACTTTGCCTTTCATCCTTTCGGACTCGAAGTGCCAGTTGAGCACTGGAGTCGATGCAGTCGGCTTACAACCTCCCCCAGAATTGCTGACCTTGTGCCAAAGTTTGAAACATATATAATAATTTCTTACATAGATGTTTCATGTAGTTATTAGCATAAGCTATTTTTCTAATTTAAGCAAAATTAGAATCAATTTTTTTTATCGATAAAAAAATTGTCAATTTTTTTTATTGATGATAAGATTTTTTGAAGATTCTGAATTTCTGATGTCAAAAAGCAAAATCTGAAGACCGTCCATTAAAACAAACAAACGAAAAAAAGCAAAAATAAATAAATAAATAAAGAATTTAGTGACAGATTTTAAATTAAAATAGATAAACAGAATAAGTACCATTTATTTTACCTATGTTTTACCTACATTGTTGTTTTATGTGTTTTATCAAAATTGCTGATTTCTAAACTTTTACAAAAAGATGGTTTCGAAATAAAGAAGATATACTGAAAAATATTTCTTAGGTAAATCACAATACGAAAATAAAATAGTTTTAATCCCATGGCATTTTACAGCCTTTGAGAAAAGATAAAAGAATAAAAATTCTCGATTATCTTTGCATTTCTTTACAGTGTTAACTGGGGTTATTGGATAATTCATTCAAAACATTCTAACTCCTCTAAAAGACAAGAAACACAGTAATATTTCCACTCTCTTAAAAAGGGCTCTTCTGAAGCAGTATCAGTTTGTAAACACTTGGTTTTTCGTAAACGCTTTTCCAACGCTTGGCTTGTTACTATGGAAGAGGTATCTATATGTCTGGGTTTCGATTGGCTAAAATTGTCAAAAATCTGCAAATTTTGAAAGCTATTAACTCTTTATTTATTGATTTATGGTGAAAATGAATTTCATGTCAATGTTTATTTTACAAAACTACATCATTATATCAAATATGAAATCAATTGGAACAAAATTTGAAGAAATTGAAAAGTGGCAGCCAAACATCAAAGATCCATACCTTTAGCTCTAACCGTGTATAACTATCATAAACAAATACAATTAAAGAATCTCTCGCAGTCTTGTTTATCTAAAAAATATGGTTCTAAAGATCAAACTCATTGAAAATAATCACTAACTTTTATTATGTAAAAAAAACAAAAACCTACCATCATCATCCCATTTATTCACTAACTGCTGTCTTTCTCATATTTAATCTTTCTATTCTGTTTATACGTATTTTATATACCTTCGCATCTTTTCCTTATCACACCATATCTCTTGCTATCCACCCTTAGTGACCAAAAATCTAGAAGTACTGGGTGTGTACCTTCCTACGTGACACGCGTACATAATGCTTATGCACTGTGTAGCACTCGATAGCATGGAATACGTTAACACAATTTTAGCATGAGAACCTGCTAGCAGCACCCTCCTCCAATTTATAACATCTGGAACCATATCAACTGGTGTTGATGCCTTTCCATTAATCGTCCACTTTATCATCTCTGACATCTTCAAGGATTCTGTTATCTAACAGAGATTCTTTCTATTTTCCATCAGTAAAAGACAACCTACGAACTTTCACCAACCACTTCGCTCGTCGCTGCAGAAAATACAATCTTTTATTCCACCGTTTTATCTGCGTTTAATATCAACAGCACTAGCTAAAAAGGGTATCCTTTATATGTTCACCCGATCTGCTAGAAATAGCAGCCAAAACACTCAAACCACACTCTATCGTCTTAAAACACATATAGCCGGCATAAAAGATAGAAAGATCACGGTTTGAACGACACCTTTGTTCTGTCAGGGCATACCTGGAATCTAAAAGCAAGAGAAATACTTCTAGCAATGAATACGTTTAATGATGAAGATTTGCCATTTCGCAGTCCAAGAACACAAAGAACAAAAATCACATTCGCTTTCACACATCGTGAATAATATTCATTGTCATCACTATTAACATGGTCATGACAACATCACTACTAGCATCATTATGAGCAATCTCACCCTCACCGCTGTTGAAGTCATCTTCAATATTACCATTCAATACTACTGTCATAATCACCGCTCCTATCAACATCTTCAGTATCACCATCAACGCTATCATCATCACCATCACTTTTGCTACTATCAGCAAGAACAACCATTCTCCTCATCGGCATTATAAAAATCTGTCAATGCTGACGTGTCAGCCTTCTTCCCACATGAGGAATTACATATTGGAGAGATTGACAAACGATCAATATGTTATTTAACTAATGATTTATCTGTCATTCAATAGCTCGATCGATCAATCCATCCGTTCAGTCATCTATCTATCTATCTATCTATCTATCTATCTATCTATCTATCTATCTATCTATCTATCTATCTGTCTGTCTGTCTGTCTGTCTGTCTGTATGTATGTATGTATGTATGTTAAGCTGTCTGTCTATCCGTCCGTCCGTCCATCTGTCTGCCTGTCTGTTAGTCAGTCTGCCTTGTCTGTCCGTCCGTCTATCTGTCTGCTGTCTGTCTATCAGTCCGTCCGCCCGTCCATCTATCTATCTATCTATCTATCTATCTATCTATCTATCTATCTATCTATCTATCTATCTATCTATCTATCTATCTATCTATCTTCTAAGCCGAGTCGATAAGAAAGTGTGCATCTAACTAAAGAATATTAAAATCAAATCCTGTTACAGGTCTATGCGTGAAGCAATGGGTTGAAGAATTGACTATCAAGAATAGGTACCCGATTTCTGGGGATTTTACATGTGATAGATTGGGGGCTATTTTAGTGTGCATTCTGCTGCAGTATTCGTAGTTTATACTGTGAAATGACCTGATCTGGATTAAGATTAGGATTGAGATTAGGGCTTTAGGTTAGGGTTAGCAATAGGTTTAGGGTTAGGGTTAGACTGCACGCTAAAGTGTAAATGCCCAAGGAGGCAACATGTTAAAGTAGCACCGACCGTTGTTATAACCAGAGGACATATTTTACTTATTTGTTAAATGGCAGGAAACAATCGTCTGAAGACAGTAGCGATAGTGTTCATGACGGCAGTTGTGAGGTGGTTGCCACAGATTATGATAGTTGTAGTAGTGAGAAAGGTCAATTGTGATAACAATTCTGAAACTCAGTTTTCATTGCAAATATTTGAAGAATGACATTAATATGTTTGTTAA
Source organism: Octopus bimaculoides (assembly GCF_046866305.1). Taxonomy (NCBI): domain Eukaryota; kingdom Metazoa; phylum Mollusca; class Cephalopoda; order Octopoda; family Octopodidae; genus Octopus; species Octopus bimaculoides. The sequence continues at coordinate 89,898,928 of NC_142931.1, read as the reverse complement.
AGATGAAGAACACAAGTTTTATAGTATTGAAAGTTTATATTTATACACACACACACACACACACACACACATATAATTACTTATATCGATCGTAAAAAATTTGATCTTGTAACTTCAAATCATCAAACTGCCTGATAGTTTCATATTTGTTCGGCGTTCCCTTGCTGAAACTCTCTCTCTCTCTCTCTCTTTCTCTCTCTCTCTCTTTCTCTCTCTCTCTCTCTCTCTCTCTCTCTCTCTCTCTCTCTCTCTCTCTCTCTCTCTACTGTTACTTGTATTTTGTCTGCTAGCAAATTAGTAAAGTCGTATAACCATCGACTATCACAAGAGCTCTGTTTCATTAACAAAGCCACTTACCTTCACTTAACCACTAGAAACAACACTGCATCTCTATATTCACCATAGCCCTTCAACGCTCACTCCTACACTCCTAAAGTTACCAGTTCTCTAGCACATTTGTATAGCCTTTATTATATTTCTATAGCTTCTGCAAACAATAGTGTATCATCCACTAACTAATACAATATCCAGAGTCCCTTGCAGATACTAACACACCTTTATATTTCTACCACACTACTACAGTCATCAACAACCAACTATATTGCTGCGAGGGATGAAGAATATGAAATTTTATGGCTCCCTCCAAACACTGCTCAACGACGGTGATAGGATGCGAACTAACGATACATTAATGTCTTGGTCGCTGCGACACAAGCAGTAGTATGATGACAGTTGTTGTGACAAACGATGAGGGACGATGTAGGCAAAACGACGAAGATAGTAGCAATGGTGATAGTGTTTCTCTTCTTGTTGTCAGAGTGCCCTATCAACTTTACTTACATTTGTATTAGAGTTGAGAGAGATAAATGTTCGGTATTGATTTCACATCTGTCATCTCCGATTAAATAAGAAGACTTCTCTCAGATCTAATCTTGATAAAACGTTCGTTTGGGAAATTTTAACGTACAGCGGAATCCATCATTCTGGAGTATTATTGATATCTTGTTTTGTTGGTGTCATTATTATTGCTGTTCTGTTTGATGTTGTGACTGTTACTGTTTTGGTACGAGGACTAAAAACAAAAGGTTGGATGGTTGGCACAGTAATAGAGTATTGAAGAATGTTTTCTTTACCTTTATCATTATTATTATTATTATTATTATTATTATTATTATTATTATTATTATTATTATTATTATTAGTTGTTGTTGTATTTTCCCACTAAGATAAGAGCTACGATATTCACATTTGTAGGAATTATGTTTTACATATTAGGTGGTCTCTTAAAAACTAAAAAATAGAAAAGGTGTGACTTCTATTTTGGGTAAAGAATATACAGTGGAAATGAGAAGGGAATCTACTGGCTAGTTCGAATAGTATTATTTGAAAGCGGCGCGATAGGTGTCGCTAGATGAGAGATGATTCTGCAGAGACGGAAAAAGATGTAACTCAATATTGGTATTTATGATGGCGATTGTCTGAGAAATGAATGAGGGTGAGGAGAAAAAGTAACAAAGAGGGAAAGAAGCAAAGTAAAGAGGGTGGGGAAAACAGATGAGTGATTTGTAACTCAGTAGATAGCTTTGGTTCTGAGGAATATAACCAAAGAACTTCAGACTAAAGCAATCAGCTCGATAATTTATTTCTCTTCATTTATACCACTAATGTACCGAGGAAGGTGTGAACACTTCAACAACGCCGCATTCAATCAGTGTATTTGATTGCCAACTATAAAGCTAAGGAGAAATGCCTCTGTTTTACGATCATTTCATTCTATTTAGGTTTCCAAACAAAAGGTAGTCTTTGTTTTGGTAATTTTAAAAAGCAATGTTTAGATAGGAGTATTAATCGCCACAAAACTTCAACACACAGATGTGGGGTTGAAAAGCAATAATTTCCCTGTTATCACCCTGCATTAAGTTTAACCGTCAGAGAGACAATTACATAATATCCAGCCACTGGTGCAAGCTAGCTTAAGTCATAGTTCGAAGAGAAGGCCGTAGCAATGTATGCGCCAACATACCGAATGCAAAACAGCCTATTCTTTGTTTCTATACAGTTATAAGTTAAGTGGTGGCTGGTGTACTACATAAACCTGATACTGACAGTAGACGGTAAATAAATAAATAAATAAAAGCTCGAGCAACTAGTGAAGTGTTAGCAAACAAAAGATTGGGCCTGAGTGACTCAATGTATCATTTCTTCTTTAGATTCATGTAATGTTGAGAGAAATATGAGAGTAACTGCAATAAAATACGTCCATTATTGGAAGGAAGCTGGAGTAGTAAATGCAATAGGAATGTAAACTTTTGTATAAATATTGTTATCGATGTTAATCAACGGTGTGGACTTAGGTTCAGTCCCACCGTGCGGCACCGGACCAACCAAAGGCTTGTGAGTGGATTTAGTGGACGGAAACTGCCGAGGTCGACTTTGCCTTTCATCCTTTACGAGTTGATAAAATAAGTAGCAGTAGAGCACTGGGCTCGATGTAATCGACTTACCCATTCCGCCGAAATTTCTAGTCTTGTGCCAAAATTTGAAATCATTATTATTTTATTTTATTCTATTTTATCTTATTTGCAGGTATATTTCTTATTCTCCATTGATATTACTTCTAACACACTCGTTTGAGAAAACATTCGATTTTAAATTCACTCAAGTAACCAAGAAAAACAACAGGAGGGTGCTGCTGCTACTGCTACCACTGATGATAATGATGATAATGACGATGATGATGATTGTAGTGGTGGTGGTGGTAGTTTTTTTTGCGGGGGGGGGGGATCTAGTTAAATTCACTCACAGAATCTGCATTTTTTAAAAGGAAGTTTTGCATCTGAAATCGGTTATATTGAAGCAGTTTTCCACTCTTATTCCCATGAAGCCATGATCTTGTGGAGAAAAAGTTGACGAAAAAGTTACAGCCGTTTAAAAATCGAAAAAAAACTGCATATTCTTAGCTAATAGTGAGACAGAAATTTTCTGTGTTGTAGCGGCGTCAACTTAACGGTGTCAACTTTAAGATTGTACTCTGTGAAATTTATAGTTAAAGCGTCCGTAAAATGATCTGTTACCTAATAATGTCAACATGTATCATCTTACTGTTTCTTTTGTTTCTTCATTGATTTCTATAGTGTTTTGTATGTTTTTATTATTTTTTAAATTTGTTGTTAATATATTTATCTGCATGTGTTTACTTTATGCGTATTTCAGTATTATGTACACCTGTCATGTATTTGTGTACATCATTAATATATAAGTGCATGTGATGTGTGCTGTGGTATACTCAGCTAGTTATATGCTAATATAATGTGTAACCATAAGACTACAACCTGACAGAATCATTATCATACCGGGCAAAATGCTCATTCTGAGTTCAAATTCCACCTAGGTTGATTTTGCCTTTCATCCTTTGAGGGTTGATAAAATAAGTACCAGTTGAATGTGTTACTAGTTCAGTTGATCATACAACTGGAATGATCATCCTAGAAACAGATGAAGATCCATTTCCTTTAGTTTTTGTTTACTTATACACATCAACGTTGTTCAATTTGCTAGAAATAACAGCCAAATCTCCCTCACTCTATGCTCTAACATTTTAAAAATGAAGGACACATTAAATAATGTTGTCCTACATCTTCAATAAAAATACAGAATGGCTCATTCTGGCACGACCTGGGTTTAAACTGACAGGCATTTGTTGCAACCATTGCGAGTGTACCGCCAATACAAATTCCCACGAACCACTTTCGTACTCATGTTGTGCCTAGATTTACTGCACCGCTTTTTTTTTTTGTAGGAATAACACCGTTTTCGTGAAAATAATTTACTGCATCCACTTCTGTCTTCAAAATCTCTTTCAGAGTGGTACAATTAAATGGCTTGAATGTGGATAAGAACAAAAATAAAAACACAAAAAAAAGTACACAGAAAAACTTCGCGAAATATATGTAAAATATATTTGAAAAATATGTAAATTATTAAGACAGTTGACGAAAATATCTACAATAAAATTCTAATTAATAAATATAAATTTTTATTAAAACAAAACCCGCGGGTGAAGTAAATCTCGTGGTGTGAAGAATCAACACAACATGCGGGTGAAGTGAAACACAACACAATGTGCGGTTGTCATGGTAACAAGCTGTTAATGCCTCGCTGTCTGTTGATTGGCTAAAATAATCCAAATTTTTCCAACTTCAATTCCAAATAGCATCAGATTTTTTAATTTACGAGACAAAGTAATTGGTTGAGCGAAATCAAAATTCAGAATTGCATTGATACATCAAAATTGAAAACAATCTGATTTTGTGAATCGATTTAACTAGATCTGTTTTCTTTTTTTTTTGGTGGTAGTGGTAGCGGAGTGGTGGTTTTGGCGGTGGTGGTGGTGCTGGTGGTGGTGGTGGTGGTGGTAGTGCTGCTGCTGCTGCTGCTACTGCTTTTACTAATGATGATGGAGTGATGATGGTGGTGATGATAGTGACTGAAATGTTGCAGCTGATGATGATTATGATGATGATGATGATGATGATGACTACGACGGCGATGATGATCAAAACAAAAAAACATTTGCAATTTACTTTGCTTTGAACGATAGGGAAAAAAAGACAAAAGAAAAAGAAAAGAAAAACAGGAGTAAAGTTTACCCAGTTCTAGTTCTTTTGAACTGAAAGTGCTTCCGAAAGTAACAATATCTAGTGGCTAGAGAGAAAGGATAGGAAATAGAGAGGTAGTGCGAACAGGGTTGAGAGCAAGGGGGTGTGGATGAAAGGGAGAGAGGGGGAGAGAGAGAGGGAGAGAAGGAGAGAGTGTGTTTAGTAGACGGAGGAGTGTAGACGGAGAAGGAGCGGAGTACAGGGAAAAAATATCTAAGAGAGATGGAGGTGAAGGTGGAGAAAGTTGAAGGAGAACATATCTGAGGAAACGTGGGTGAGAAGGTGAGTGTAGTAGAAGAAAATATCTGAAAGAAAGGAGAATGTGAGAGAAAAAGAGAATGAGAAATGAAGAAAGACGGATAATGGAAAGAAAGGAAGAACGAAAGAAAGACAGAAAGGACAGAAGGAAAGAAAGAAAAAGTAAGGGAAAGAGAAATGGGGAGACGGGACAACCGCTTTGAAAATGATGTTCAAACAAAAATTTCGTAAACATAAAAATCTAAGAGAATACAAGTTGTGTACGTACATGTGTGCGCATGCGTATGAGTTTTGTCTTTGTACTCTCTCATATTATCTCTTTCACCTCCTTCGTTCTCTCTGTTTGTCTGTCTGTCTGTCTGTCTGTCTGTCTGTCTGTCTGTCTCTCTGTCTCTCTCTCTCTCTCTCTCTATATATATATATATATATAGAGAGAGAGAGAGAGAGAGATGCAGCACAGAATTTTGTCAGTGAACAGGTCGCGGTCTCAAAGCGACGAAAATATTTTGACAAATTAAATTTAAATGTTGAAGTGAATCTAACGGATTTTGTGTTTTATTTTAAATGGCTTATAAACACCTTCCACGCTGCAATTATTTTCGTTTCAGCACACGATCTCAGATCAAGTCACTTGCTATGCAAGTACATCTCCGTAATATATATATATATATATATATATATATATATATATATATATATATATATAAATAATATGTGACAATTATTCGGTAGCCATAATAAAACTCCGAATTTCGGATGCCGGAGCGGAAACCCACGCCGCCATCTCTTCGGTTATCTGGCCATCGAAGAATGCTATGAAAATGATCGTTAAACAAAGGAAAATTACTGTGTGGTTGACCGTTATTAAGACAAAAGAGCTATTAGAATGACTGCTAAGTGAGGGGAGGGAGTAAAGGTAAGGGAGTAAAAATGGCCATAGTATTCGCGTATGCGCACCAGTCCATACATACACATGCGCACCTACACACCCACATATATGCGCCTATATATATATATATATATATATATATATATATATATGTATGTATGTCTATATACACTCATCCACCCTCACTTGAAACACACAAATACTCACCCACACATTCACCAAAAAAAAAAATAATATATACATATACCCGCATACACGCTCACACACACAGACACGCGCGCAACACGCTCGCACACATAATACACACGCGTGCAAAAAAGGTTCATACGCACGTCTATATATGCACATGCCCAAGAAACAACAGGGCTAAAGGCAAAATACAGAGAAAAGTGTAAAAAGGCCATAAGGGTAAAACACATCTATATACGCTCATTCTCGCATGCACACACACACGTCTATATACGCACGTATCCGCACACACGTACTCATCCACAAACGCGCACAAAAAGTCACATGTACACGTCTATATACACACAGGAAAAAAAAAGCAGGGTGGAAGGTAGAATACAGAAAAACTATGTGTAAAAAATTTATAAAACAATATCTCTATAAATATGTAAAAAAATTTATAAAAAATATATAAGAAATTTAAGTAAAAAGTATAAAGAAATAAAAAGCTTGTACATAGACACAATATAGAAAGCCAGTCCTATCAGTAATCTCGCGGGGACCAAAAACGTAACAAATATTTAGCCACATGTGGACATGATCCGAAAAGTTCAGTTCTTGAATTTAGGCATGTGGCGGGGTCTAAGCTGCCTTCCAGATAAGCCATCTTTCCATATCACAAAGACCGCACTTTCTACTGCCGTTGGTGTAGGGCTTACACTTGGCTAAGATCTTCCAGTGGATGTTGTAACTGACACCTTTATCTTTTAAGGACCATATATGACTGGATAATTTGGTAGTTTTCTTTTTATCCCAGTGCCTGAAGCTCAAGGTGTGATTATTGAACCTGACCTTGAAATTACCCCCTGTAAGGCCCACGTATTTCTTCGTCGAAATTGTGTTCTTAGTGGATATAGAGTCCACGGTGGCCTCATAAATGATGGTCTCAGACATGCAAGCTCCATTTAGCGTGCACAAATTTTTATCCCTGCCTGAACAGCTAGTTTCATATTGTGGTTTTTGTGTGTTGTGTGCGATTATATTTTTAAAATTAATAGTTGAGCTGAAGCTGATTTTTAAGTTATGTCTATGGTTGACTGGAAAATGTCTATCTATCAGTACTAAGAAATACTTGCCTATATTAAAGGTCACTTCGGGTGAGTAGGGGTGTGTGAACCAGATAGTTTTCCTATTTCTATGTTTTCTTTTCTTTATTACTGGACTGGTAGCAGGTGTATAGGTATTTCCTCGCTAAAACCACTATCTTTTAGAGCCTTATTATATACTGGGGCAACGCAATTAAAAATGTCCCTATCGGAGAAGAGGCTAGAAATTATTTTGCTAATGTTTTTAACTAAATTCTTAAACACTATGGGGGGGGGGCAGGATCCCACATTCCTATAAAGTTTATAAATATTCTTATTTAGATCTAAGGATACATCTAGGAAATTGACAACCGTCAGGTTGGTATCTGTAGTTATGCTAAAGCCGAAAGTTTTCATCAAATGTATAATATCCTTCCTAAACCGATCCTGTGCTGGTCCATTGGTATTTGCGGTTAAAGTTAGGGCATCATCTTTGTAAATTGCGAAGTTTACGCCAGGAAAAGCCTTGCCCAACGTATCGAGTAGGAATAGTCCAATAAGATCGCATATGCCTGCTCCATCATATGACCCCATGCTCACATCGAAGACTCTGTATCGGTAGTCTTGACCCACTCTGCGTTCTCGCTAAAGAGTAAAGTCTTTCTAGCATGGAAGATTATGTCCTTATCCTGTGTACTGATTTATATATATATATATATATATATATATATATATATATATATATACTCATATAAATGTCTCTCTGTATATATACATATGTATGTACATGTATAAATATTACGTATATACATCTGTATATATATATATATATATATATATATATATATATATATATATATATATATATATATATATATATGAATTTACGTATGCATGTATGTGTGTGTGTGTGTGTGTGTGTGTGTGTGTGTGTGTGTGTGTGTGTGTGTGTGTGTGTGTGTGTGTATGTGTGTGTGTATTACCTTTTGTATATTTTTCATCTCTCCGACATGCCATTAGAGCCGTGTTGATACATGTATAGTTGTAAGTTCCTTTCTGGGTAAGTTGATGGAATTTAAGAACTTTCTATCTACAGAACCTGTCTGAATGATATCTCAGATATATACAGGAAAAACGAAAAGAGATACAAAAATAAACGTAAAAAGGCTAAATTGTTGCGTGGATTAAGTTGGGATATTAGCTGTAGAAAAGATACGAATAGTAGATATAGAGGAAGGTGAGGAGACAGGGAGCAGTGTTATGGGGTGAGTGAACAAGAACAAGAAAGGGAGAAGATTTCGTTCCGTAGTAAAAAAGTGTTTACTACAAACATTTTGTCCGTCGCTCAAACACCTGAGATCAATCCATCACTGTAGATGTGACCCAATAACAAATCTCGCTGGAGTTACCTTTAACTTTCATCCATTCGAGGTCGATAAAGTAAAGCACAAGGCAAGTTATAATTTGGGGGGAGACATATAAATAGACTACGTACTTCCACAAAGATTTCTCTCATTATACTAATGTTATAGACACTGATGAGCAAATACCAGTAAACGATAAATATCAGAAGAAATGTAAGACAACTACGTTTCATATTTTCTTTCTTGGCAGTTTTTGAACAATAGCATAGATGGTTACAGGCAGAGCCGGCGCTCGGAAGTGTGACGCACAATCAGAGAATTGTCAGTGGGGCTCTCTACTCTACGAACGCTGAAGATTGATGTTTTATGCTTCGTGTAATAGGCCAGTCCCAGCCAAAAAGCGTTGAGGGCTTGAGATTCCACCGTTAGCCACAATGATACGCTAAAAACCCATCATAGCATCCTCTGCTCGAGCCTGTGTGCGGGGCCCAGTTTGAACAAATCTATCTAATTGATTTAAAACCGGCCCTAGTTACAGGTTTTTCAACTAACCAAAGATAGAACAAATATCATGTAGGATATTTTGGAAAACACTGGTTTTCCGTTTCCTTGTTGTTTATATCTTTCGCCAATATATATTGACGAAACACACACACAGACACACACACACACACACACACACACACACACACACACACACACACACACATACACACACACACACACACACACACACACACACACAAACGCACGCACATACATACATACATACATACTTGTGACCAAAGAATATTTAACTTGCAATAAATATGACAGTCGGAGCTTGCAAGATAATATTTCACAATGCATTTGCAGTATCCCCGTTGATACTACGTTTGGTTTACTGGTCTGGTCTATAGAGGAATTTCGTTCCATAGATATCTTGACATCAGATGAAAGTTTCTATAGAAGCGGTGGTGTTGTTTTTGTCAGAGAAAAGAGCGGGAAAAGGGTATTAAAATCTGTCAGAGAGACAGACATTGAACTTCGTGTGATATCTCTTAAGCAACATCTAATCGACAACAGACACAAAAATAAATACATTAGCCGAGTGATCAGAAATGTAGAGAACAAGATCATGTGAGCTGGTAGTGTTGATCGTCCATACAGCTCCAGAATTTCTGGATTAGAAAAACCAAAACCAACAAAAAATAAGTTATGCATACCGCAGGAATGGTAAGAATTTAGCTTCCCAAACACATAGTTCAGGGTTCAGTCTCACATCATGGCACTTCGGGCAAGTGTCTTCTACAATAGCCTGGTGCCAACCAAAACCTTGTGAGTGGATTTGGTAGACCAGAAACTGAAAAAAGCTGGTGTCGTATGTGTATGTGTATGTGTGTGTGTGTGTGTGTGTGTGTGTGTGTGTGTGTGTGTGTGTGTGTGTGTGTGTGTGTGTGTGTATCTTTGTGTCTGTGTTTGTCCACTACTGCTCGACGACCGTTGATAGTGTAACTTGACGGTTCGGCAAAAGTAATCGATAGAATAATTACCAGGCTTTAAGAAAAATAAGTACTGGGGTCGATACAGTCGACTAATAATTCTTCAACCCGGTACCCCAGCATGATCACCACAGTCTAATGATTGAATCAAGCAAAGGAAAAGATAAAAGATATTTTTACATCATTTCACATTTCGAAAGTTATGTTTCTGCAGTCTAAGAGCAGGAGATAGCTTCAAGTTACCGAATGAACAAAAGAGACAGTAAAAACTTTAAGATGTGTGTTACATTTTTATTGAAGATATAAAGTGAGCAGCTGCTACTTCAAAAAGGTAATGTTTTCTATTTCGGCAGATCTGCACTGGAATGAATATAGAGAATGCTCCTGTTATTGAAAACATACTTATGTATGCGCTGAATAACAGGAGTATTCTCTGTAGTTATCCCAAAGTAACTCTTAGACCGCGAACCACCTCCTTGCTCACCTTGATAGGGGCAAAGATTGTATGTGCAGAAAGGAGCGTTGCCAAATGAAATGACTCTTTCCGTGATATCCTTCACCATTCTTCAGAGTAAAACAGGTGCCATTTTGTCAACTGACAATATTTTTTTTTCTTTTACTTGTTTCAGTCCTTTGACAGCGGCCATGCGGGAGCACCACCTTAAAAGGTATTTTTAGTCGAAGAAATAGACTTCAGGACTTATTCTATTCTTTGTAAGCCTAGTACTTATCCTATCGGTCTCTTTTGTCAAACTGCTTAGTTATGGAGGCGTAAACACACCAACATCGGTTGCCAAACGATGACGGAAAGACAAACACAGACACAGAGACACACGTATAAATATATACATATATATATATATATACGACAGGCTTCTTTCAGTTTCCGTCTACCAAATCCACTCGAGGCTATAATTGAAGACACTTGCCTAAATGTGTCATGCAGTGGGACTGAACCCGAAACAATGTGGTTGAGAAGCAAGCTTCTTACCACAGAGCCGCGCCTGCGCCTTCTTACGACGCAATCACGCCTGATTTGTTGTAATATAATTCTCAATAAACACGAAAGGTTACATGTAACAGTCTTTTATAAAGCAAAGAAGATTCGTGGATATGTAGTCATGATTGTTGAACTTACTACTTCATATGTGTTCGTACCAGATATAACGTTAACAGGACATCGCTTTCTCGAAATGTCGAAGTCACGGAATAATTTTCTCTGTGGTTTTAGTTGCTGGAAATATTGCCTTGAAGTGGTGTGCTATTTCAGCTGCTATATCCACAACACTTAATATATCACCTGAAAATATGAAAATGAAATGATATGAAATTTACTGACACTTCTTTCCTAGTATGTTGTCCTCGTTACCATTCTTTCTATTTTATTTTTAACCTTCATTGCTTTCACATGTTACTTCTGGTTATTTCACTGAAAAATCCATTGGATATTGATTTATATAATTTTAATTATTTTTGCAAGTACGGGGAAATCTGTTTTGATCTTATTATGACTTTATCAGTGAATTATACACTTTACAGGGATTGCAGAAGTAATGATACAAGAATCATTAAGTAAAAGTACAAGAAAGTACAGTCGTTGCCGTAGAAAAATAAAATTGTTTCGAGAATGAATTACTAAGACACGCTGAAAGGGAGCCTATACTAGGCCAATCAACCTACTAGAAAAAGCAGTCATATTTCCGTCATGGCATCTCACTAGATTGCGGTTTAAATGCATTTGATAATAGGTCTGCTCTTTCAGTGCTGACCTGGCACTAATAAACATCAACCACAACAAAAATATTATGAAGTCAGCGCTGATTCAGCCCGAAGAAATATCTGCGGGTGTTATCCTGCTTAGTGCATTTCCGCCCCTACACCTTGTCATACTTTATCCAGTAACACAGATTCAAGATGAAAAGAATCGATTCAGGTAAAAAGAAAAAAAAGAAAAAAACTATTTTTACGCCCTTTTCTTCTTCTTCTTCTTCTTCTTCTTCTTCTTCTTCTTCTTCTTCTTCTTCTTCTTCTTCTTCTTCTTCTTCTTCTTCTTCTTCGTCATCGTCGTCGTAGTGATGGCAGTGCTATCTATATTTCTTTCTTTCTTTCTTTCTTTCTTTCTTTCTTTCTTTCTTTCTTTCTCTTCTATTAGTTTCGACATTCCACTAATGAGATCAATCTTTATTGAGTATACCGTCTCTTTGATCTTCCACAGCCGGATACTGTCATCTTTGGGGGAACTTTCAAAGTTTACAGTTGGGTGCGAGTTATCAGGAGTGCTTGCAACATATTGCTGTGCATTCAGAAAATGCACCACAAGCAATTACCTATACTACTACTACTACTACAACTACTACTACTACTACTACTACTACTACTACTACTACTACTACTACTACTACTACTACTACTCTGTATCTTTCTCATGCAAACTTAGGAAATATGTTGGGTGATATGTTTGTATAATTGTGTCTACATAAGTGTATATTCTTTTATTTTTTATTTGTTTCAGTCATTTGACTGCGGCCATGCATATATATATATATATATATATATATACGTATGTACGTATGTATGTATATATGTATGTATGTATGTATGTATGTTTGCACGTATGTACGTATGTATGTATGTATGTATGTATGTATGTATGTATAATGAAAATTTACAAAATAAAAAAGACGAAGACGGGTGTGTAAGCAACAAACAGATGTGTTAGTCTAACGCTCGGGAAGTGAGAAAGTCTTTTACATTTCGAGCCTACGCTCTTCGACAGAAAGGAACACAGAAATAAACAAGGAGAGAAAATAGAAAATAGAAACAAATCTACCCCAGGAGTTATTCTTTGTAAGTCTAGTAATCTCTTTTGCCGAACCGCTAGATAACGGGATTGTAAACAAACACAAACATAAGAACATATATGATTGACCGTTGACTGGACACTATTCAATTTTTTTTCTCCGTGTTTTTCTCCTTGTCTCCGTATTCTTTCTGTTGAAGAGCGTAGCTCGAAACGTCAAAGACTTTCCGTATTCCCGAGCGTCATACTAATACATCCTTTTGTTATTTACACCACCTGTCCTCGTCTGTTGTTGTTTTTTCGTATATTCTCCCATATATATATATATATATATATATATATATATATATATATATATATATATATATATATATATATATATATATATATATGTTGCACCTTGTTTACCATTTTTGTCCTTGTTCTTTTGCCACGTCATGTACCCAGTTATGTATCTATATGTACATGTGGATGAACGTATATACATACATGTACATATATATGCATATACTCATATATTGTTTATATATATATATATATATATATATATATATACGACGGCCTTCTTTCAGTTTCCGTCAACCAAATCCGCTTACAAGGCTTTTGTCGGCCCGAGGCTATAGTAGAAGACCCTTCCCCAAGGTGCAACGCAGTGGGACTGAACCCGTAACCATGTGGTTGGTAAGCAAGATACTTACCACACAGCCACTCCTGCGCGTATATGTGAATGGTATTTATATATGCGTACATATACACCTCCACCAACCTTCTCTCTCTATATATCTACCTCTCACTCCCCCTTTCTGTCTGTCTATCTGTCTCTGTCTGTCTGTCTGCCTGTCTGTCTGTCGGTCTGTCTGTCTGTCTGTCTGTCTGTCTGTCTCTCTGTGTGTCTCTCTGCCTTTCTCTTGCTTCATCTTTTGTAGGTATCTATTCTTCGTCTAATGATGCCGTTTGTAAAAATAGCTTTAAAATAGAATTGCAAACTTGCAAACTATGCTGTCACTCCGACTGCAACTGATGGTGATGATGGTGATGATGTTGATGTTGATGATGATGATGATGATGATGATGATGATGATGATGATGATGATGATGAGTTCATATCAGCAACTTTGGGCTTTCTGTGAAGCAAGAAATATTGTACGACGTTCATATTTTACTCCAAAACATTAACAACGTAAGATGAAATGGCGACCCCAGGGAAGCTACTGACTTATGGACTTGGATCACAGAGACTTACTTTTAAGAATTTCTTTGACTTGACACAATTCCCTCCCCCGTCACATTCCAACCCCATCTGTTTCTTGAATATAATAGATTCACACATCTCATTAAACATTAATCAAGAATTCAGTAACTTATCTGTCCGGCGGTTGTATCTTGCCTGATTAGACACAGACATTCCTTATTTGAGCTCCGTAGCCTAGGTAAGAAGATAGCTATCGATGTTCTCGTGAAAGGTATTAAAGGATTTATAAATGTAGAATAAATACTCTTAATGATCTTTCTTCAAAGCTAAGTAGAGAACATTATTCTCAGTACGATTATCTCCAAACTAAAGTTTTATACACTGCATTTACAGTCCTCGGTGATAATTAGAATTTTATGTAGTTTCCTGTAAATCCAGATGAAAGTTAAGAATTGTAATTGTATTATATGAACGAGATAGGATTTATTTTAAGTCATGAAACACTTGAAAACGATCAAAACAGGATTAGGATAAGGTTTTTTTCCCCCAGTATATATTTTTAAGACTATATAAATCTATAATGATTTATTTAGCGATATCAATACAAATCGTAAGCGTAGCAACAGATACAAAATCGAAACCAAGTTACTGGATAACTTTTCAAACTTATCCTGAGAAATATACTGCTGGCTACAAGCATACATACAGCGTAAAGATTTTCTTTCATAAACCCATACTTTCACAGAATACTAAATTTTCACAGTATCAAGAAAAATTGGTTCAAATATAGTGTGTGTGTGTGTATGTGTGTGTTTAAGGGGTACCAGATAAACCACCTGTACCCGGATATATCTCAGTCAGCAACAACTCCCTGCTTCCATGAACCATGATACCACAAAACTTAACTTTAAAATAACTTAACAGATCCTGTCCTAGTAAGTTAGACATGGCCTGGGCTAACCTTTGGCCCACACATATCTAAGATATTTAGGTTTATATACATATATATATATATATATATATATATATATATATATATATATATATATATATATATATATGTATGTATGTATGTATGTATGTATGTATGTATGTATGTATGTATGTATGTATGTATGTATGTATAGTGAGAATTTGCAAAATAAAAAAAGTCAAAGACGGGTGTGTAAGTAACAAACAGATGTATTAGTTTAACGCTCGTGAAGTGAGAAAGTCTTTTACATTTCGAGCTTATGCTCTTCGACAGAAAGGAACACAGAAATAAACAGGGGCAGAAAATAGAAAAAGGTTTAGTAGCTAGCGATTTATCATGCCGAAAACGCGTGTATGTGTGTGTATGGGTGTATGTGGGTGTATAATTTTCATATTGGATTCAATTTTGGCACAAGGCCAGCAATTTCGAGGGAGGGGCTGAGTCGATTAAATCAACCCCAGTGCGCAACTGCTGCTTATTTTACCGAGCCCGAAAGGGATGAAAGGCAAAGTCAACTGCGGCGGCATTTGAACCCAGAACGAAAGTACGAGCGAAATGCTGCTAAGCATTTTTCCCGGTGTGCTAACGACCCCATCAGCTCGCAGCCATATTTATATTTCCATATTAACATTGAATATAGGGGTGCCGAGAAAAATGCTTAGCAGCATTTCGTCCGTTTTTACGTTCTGAGTTCAAATTTCGTTGAGGTTGACTTTGCCCTTCACCCTTTCGGGGGTCATAAAATAATTATCTGTTGATCACAGGGGTCAATATAATTGACTTATCCTCTCCTTCAAAATTGCTGGCCTTGTGCCAATATTTGAAACCAATATTAAACATAGAGACAATAGACAAATAAGCGCACTTTAAGAACAAGATTGCAAGCTTCAGCGTGCCAGAAGATTTAAAATAAAATCTACTAAGAAAAGTTTAGGAAAAACAGTATAGGGAGAAGACAGTAGGATTAATGTAACACAGGACAAGAAGACAACAAATGTACGAGGATATATACAAAACAATTTCATTTTTTGGCACAAGGCTAGCAATTTTAGAGGTAAAGGTAGTCTGTTCCATAGACCTCCAAAATTTGACTGGTAATTTATTTTATTGGCTCCGGAAGAATGAAAAGTAAAGTGGGTGTCGGTAGGATTTGCTCTCAGAACATAAAGAGCTGGAAGAAATGCCGCTAAGCATTTTTGTTCGACGTGCCAGCTCATCGCCTTAAAGTGATGTACTCGACTAGAAACAAAATCGAAAACAAAGTTACATAATATAGTTAACGTTTTTCGACTTACCTGCTACTTAAATGCTTTTCATGTGTTAATCTATCTATCTATCTCTCTATCTATCTATCTATCTATCTATCTATCTATCTATCTATCTATCTATCTAGCTAGCTAGCTATCCCCCACTCTCTGTGTGTGTGTATGTATATATATATATATATATATATATATATATATATATATAT
The DNA here is from genome assembly GCF_046866305.1 of Octopus bimaculoides. Lineage (NCBI taxonomy): Eukaryota > Metazoa > Mollusca > Cephalopoda > Octopoda > Octopodidae > Octopus > Octopus bimaculoides. Next base: position 89,882,589 of record NC_142931.1, on the reverse strand, counting down.
ATATATATATATATATATATATATATATAATTTAGCTTTTATTTATTTCAGTCATTAAACTCCAGCCGTGCTAGGACCCCGCCTTGAAGTATTTAGTCGATCAAATCAACCCAATACTTTTTTTTTAAAGCCTGGTACTTATTCTATCGATCTCTTTTTACCGGACCACTAAATTACGAGGTATGTAAACAAACATCCATTGTCGAGCTGTGGGTGAACAAACACACACGCACGCGCGCACGCACACACAAACTCCACACACTCATACACATATATATGCACACACACACACACACACATATGTATATATATGCGTACATATATGTATATATTTATATATACGGCTATGGACACAACATTATTAGTGAAAGATTATGAACTTCTAAGTTCTCGGATGGTTGTCCACAACTCTATTAACATGACCTCTATATTCTCAGTCATATAAACAATGAGATTCAGTTCCAATTTGAAGTTTATATAAAATTTGCAAACTTCTAACATAACAGATTTAAAATTGCAGGTAAATTTTGAGAAATCTAATTCAATCCTCGACGGAAACTGTTGTGGTCTGTTGGCTTTATCAGAGTTTTATTAAGGTCTCTGCTCCACATGTTGTTTCTTCATATTCATTTGTTAATCCGTTCTTTATAAATTCTTTCTCCATTCTCTTAGATATCTTTTTATATTTAATATTTTAAAATTTATCTTCTATGCCTCAATTTCTCATGATGAACTTATTTCTTCACCTATTTTCATGAAGTCACATTTTTTCACCCTTCTTACACAGATCTGCCTCTTACCATATATCCCCTCCTTATTCTTATACTTATTTTCTCCTATCCTACATCTTATAATAATCTTCTTTCATTGAGCTTCGCTAATTCTTCCTCTTACAGCTGTTATATCGATATAATCTACCCTTTCCACATGATACCATCTTTCTACAATTGTTAGATTCAGAGAGATATTCATTTTCCCTCGCCGTCGTTCGTTTGTTTTACTTCTCGGAACGGTTTAGCATTGGTGGGCTATCAGCCAATATTCTCGCGCATCTAGACTAAACAAAATATATTTTCAATGTTATGGACATAAGCCGAATTTACCAAGCACTAGAGATACATATTTATGTCTGGAGAGAAACATAACAATAAAACAATCTTATTTTTGTTAGACTGAAATATTTTATTACATCTTTCAATTATTGAGTTCCTATTTTGTAGTCCCATCTTGTAAACAACGTTTATAAACCACACTACAGCAACAGATGTTAACTAAATTTGTAACCAAATTATAGAAGATAAATCATCGTGTGGATAAGTTATAGTATTGTTAGTTTATAGATCATGAGTTTAAATGCACTATATGATTTTCATCTTTCTTTCAAGAAAGACGGTAAATACCCCCATTCACCTTAATTTATCTAATAGACAGTATAGCATAATTTTTTCCTTCGCAACTATTCTGTTGTTTTGGTTTCGGATACGATCATATATTAAAGTAAGTGACTCGGGTTGATTTTAGCCTTGTGTCGACCAGAGGTTTTATGAGAGAAATTTAGTCGATCAAATCAATTCAATACTTTTTTTTTAAAGCCTGGTACTTATTCTATCGATCTCTTTTTACCGGACCACTAAATTACGAGGTATGTAAACAAACATCCATTGTCGAGCTGTGGGTGAACAAACACACACACGCATGCGCGCGCGCGCGCGCACACACACACACACACACACACACACATACACACACACACACACTCCACACACTCATACACACATATATGCACACACATATATATATGTGCGAGTGCGAAAGTCCGTTGGAGGAAAGTTCTTGTTCTTTGAATAGTAAACTTAATGCATCACCTGGTTTAATACCACAACCGTCTATCTTTTGGGTAACTTTAGTGAAGTTCTTTCTGTTGCAAGGATTTGGGACGGGTCTGCTGTATAAGTGTAACTTCCCTGTAGCAGTCTAAGAGGCCCTGAAAGTATCACAGGCAGTGTCTTTTTTTTTTTTCTAATTATCATTAAAAACAGAAGTACTCATGTTGTTTAAATCGATTGTAACCTTTCATAACATTTGTAACATTGTGTTAAAGTTAGAAATCATTTTTGTTTTCTTTTTGTTGATGACATTGTCGATATCTTAACTGAACTCGATTCGAAACAACAAGGTCAGTCGGATGTTAATCAGCTTTTTAAGAGTTCTTAAGATAGTGATAACATCACATTTAAGTAACTTCACATATGCCGTAATGACAGGCACAAGTGTATAACAAATAAATTGAGTGATGTAGTGATCAAGTTTCAAGATCTTATTATCAAGATACTAGTTTGCAAGTATTCATAGAGCATATGTAGATGTAGTTGTGTTATTTTGACAGTCGTTGTTAATTGTAATGCATCACTTGGTCACAGTTATTCAGCTGCTATAATACGTTTGTATACAAGGTTCTCTCCAGTTAAAAATTCCCTGTTTAAAATGTTTGTTATACGTAATGTGTAGATAACTTACTCTGGAAGGGGAAGGGGATGTTATTATCATGGTGATGTCAGCTTCTCCAGTAAAATGTTTGGAAGTCTTATCAAGTTACTGCGGCTGCACTTAACTATATTAGTACTACTGTCGTTCTTTGATGTCTTTTTGTCAATGCTTTTCTTTCATTGGTACGCATAATCAATAATCCCTCTACAGTCATTTTATAATTTATTTCCAAAATGCTAAATCTGTTCTTTTGGCAGTATGTATTTTAGAGAAAACACTATATTAAATATTCTGTATATCTTATTCACTGTTTCTTCTTTTTACATTTCATCTCGACATTTTACTCCAATAATAACAATAATAATAATAATAATAATAATAATAATAATAATAATAATAATAATAATAATAATAATAATAATACTGCGACACATTTGACGAAACAATAGATCATCACATCTCGGGATGTCCTGTGCTGACGCCAAACGAATATAAAAATCGCCACGATAGGGTAGGACAATATTCACAATGGAAAATAGCCAAACACTTCAAAATCACCACTCCTGCTTACTGGTATGAACATCATCTTGAGCCAATCGTTGAAGGTAAAAATGTCACTGTCCATTGAGATTTTCCAGTCAACACTGACAGAGCGACCCAGGTCACTCGACCAGACATAATTATTAAAGACAGGGAAGAAAATACTTGTAGACTAATAGACGTAAGTGTTCCCACTGACAAAAGTATATCTGTAAAGGAATTTGATAAGCTAAGTAAATATAAGGACCTGGAAATTGAAATACAAAAGATGTGGGATCTTTAAGTAAGAACTGTTCTTGTTATTGTAGGTGCCCTAGGTATGATAAAAAAGGGATTTCAGAAACATCTAGATAAAATCCCAGGAGAACCATGTCTCAGAGAAATCCAAAAGATTGTACTGACAGGTACTGCCCACACATCGTTAGAAAAACCATATCCATTTAAATGTCTGTGTATTACATGAAGATATTTCGCTACTTCTCCTCCCTAACTTTCAGTTATACTGTAACATCTTTTATCCTTCACCCGCCCCAGGACGCTGGGTGTGTCTCAGCAAGTGACTGTAACAAACATGCAGATTAAAGATAAATAACAACAACAACAACAACAACAACAACAGCAACAACAACAACAACAACAACAACAATAATAATAATAATAATAATAATGATGATGATGATGATGATGATGATGATGCTGCTGCTGCTGCTGCTGCTGATGTGTTGTGCTGGAGATTCCTAGCACGCTACTACAATTAAAAGGATTCAAAAAGGAAAATTGAGTTGGATTGGAGTTGGAGATTCTGATGCAGCTGAAACCTGAGACACTGGAGAGGATTCTCAAGCTAATAGAGGACTCAGGAGGAAAATTGCACGTTGTAGACGGCTGTAGAATCTAGATGCCATAATTGTGACAACACTGGTCATCTTAAGGCCGTCTGCCCTAACAACAAGAGACAGGGATAACTGAAAGAACACTGCCAACACCCCAGCATCAACAACGCCAAAAATAGCAATAATTACAACGTCAAAATAACACCCTAATTAGCGTGCAACATCAGCAACAGCAGCTGAAATAATGGAAGCTTCTACAACAATGACATCAACAGTGGAAGCAGCAACAGAGTACCGCTCTTAAAGACTGCCACATCACTGACAACAGCGACGATAACAGTAACAGAATACCTCAACATTCAAAACGCTCATCTGCACAAACGATTCGAACACCATCTTCAACACGAACTAAGGAAAAATAAATCATCCACTACACAATCATAGATACAATCAACAAAAAATAATGAATGACAGACACCAGCATACAAGCATTGAACACAATAACTTCATCACACTAACAAATAACGTACTTTCATACACAAGCAAATCTTAAAATCTAAAAATGAAGCAACAAACTAAAACAAAATATCCCAATGGAATGGAGGATTTGCGAGGGATCATAAACAAAATGATTTACACAAATTTAGTAACGGAAATACCTACAACTAACCGGAAAAACGGGTCGTCTGACCTTTCAAAGGAGCAAGTGATTAATCTTTGACTCAAACTGGCCTTACTTAGCATAGGTAGCCTGAACGCATCTGGTCTGGGGTCAACTTGAAAGCAAGACCACCTGACCAGATATAAATATGGTGACCTTTGGCAAGACTATGATTTCCAAGGTGCATGCCTTCGCATCCATATTCGACAGGTGCGAGTTGTACGCATCTCCAATTAAACTAATACCGACTTGGGAATAGGGTGGAATCGCTGTGTTGTTTCGGAAAAGTTTGTAACTCTCGTGAACCCAGAAGGTAAGTCGGTGGTACTGAAGGTGACCAGCAGTTAAGTTACTCCTTCAGATTAGTAGCTGTCTATACCCGACAAGAGTGGGACAACCAGATTTCTTTAGGTGTCTAGATTCTTTCTTGTGAACGTCCCACCTTTTAGTGTTAATGGGAGATTGCAAGGGCGTCTTGGATGCACCATCTGAATATTTAGGGTTAACTGATAAGAAAAGAGGTGTAAAAGCCTTTAAAACATTCACAGATATTTCCACTTGTCTGACAGGTACCAACTGGATTTTTCGAATGTGCTAATGTGGACATGAACATACAGCATCGGATCCTCCAGATAGTATCTAGAGTATTCTGTAGGCCAATGTATAAGAATAACGTAGGTTGTCTAGAATTTAGAATCATCGGATATAAAGACGACAAATCTGTGATCTGTATGGTCGACCTTCATTTGTAGGGATCTAGTTCCTAAAAACTGAATGCATCTTTCCCGATGCGCAAAGCTCAAGAATGTAAGGGTAGTCGTCAGCAACAAATGATTTGCCATGAAAATAACGATTAGAATGGAGTCAACTAACGAAAAAAAGAAAACTAATTTAGAAGGAGATCTAGGTGTTTAGTGGGGTACAAAAGCATTGTGACCAACCTGCTTTCGGCGCGACTGATCCACTCCGACCATTTCTTCAACGAAAAGCACAAGCCCCTATGACAGAGCTAAAATGCGTGCTCTAAAATACGAAGGAACGAAAATCATTCAAAGAGTCCAAGTGAAAGAGGTACGACGTAGTAACTAAGCTACAATTCAGTCTTTGCAGGACGTGGCAACTGTGATAGTGGAATTAATGAATGGTCACAACAACAGTTGCAGCAACGAATTCGAAAGTACAGAAGCAAAACTGCGAAGGACCAGACACATCAGCCTCACCAACAACTAAATACTCATCTAATGAGTGAGCCCTACTCCCCTACACACACACTCACAACTGAACGTATCTATTATTGTTTACAATGTATAATTATTTCATTCATCTCTGGGGTGAATGGACTGATATAAACTGTAGAACAACAGGGAGATACCTAGTTAGGTGCTTTGCATTCCTATGTTCAAATAATGTCTGTGCATCTTCCCTGATTTATAAAGATATTATAAGTGATAATTTTGGATCGATTAGATTTATTAATTTCTACTTGCAAAATTAGTTTTGTGCGTAAGAGATAAATATATAAATTCGATCTATTTAAAAAAAAGGCTCAGGTGGGAATTTGGACTTCAAATTTGTCATTAGAAATTGTGCTAACTCGACTAACAATCTCAGCGTACCGTATAGAGACGAGATGCCTGACATGCATGCTTACAGCTGCACACACGCAAATACCAACACATGGTGTAGTGGTGGACGTTGAAAGTCTTTGCGAAATAAATGCAAGCAGTATGCTTGGTATTGCTGCTATTCAACACCAATATAATACGAAAGGTGACTGGAATTCGGAAAGACTCAATTACAGGATATTTCTCATTCAGGTATTAAAGAAAGAAATAGAAAAAAAAAACGGCAGCAGCAAGACGAACAAGCAACGATATGATTATAATGGCCAGACATTGATGCATAATGAACAGTCTAGTGAAAAAAAAATACCGATATTAAAGCATTCTTCAAATAACTGACCTTGACCTTAACAGCAAGTATTTCATTGAGAAAAGGTCAATTGTCAAATCTAACGAAGATGAATCGAAATGTCTTTCATTCTATTGCGTATTCCTTTCTATCCACCATTTTCCTTCGGTGAGGTCGTCGCTTGCGTGTGGGTAGGTAATAACAGTTAGCACCACTGCTGGAATGTTGTGGTCTTTGTGAGAGGGGAGAGAGATGTAACAGAAAATGTGTGTCTGTGAGTGTGCTGTTTATTTTCTCCCTGTTTGCTGGATGAGTGTTTGTAGATAAGAGGTATGTTTAGTTGTGGTTACTATGTGGATGGGTAAATGAGAGAATGTATGCTCTTTAGCTTGAGGGAGCTTTTTTTTAATGCTTGTGCCTGTATATATGTAAGTACGCTGTATGAGAATACAAATGAAACTGTGAGAAAGGTTTCTGTGCATGTATTAGTTTGAATGTATATGCTCATAAGTAGTGGACTTAATGAAATAACCATGTATGTGTGTGTTTCTCGACATTTCTGACTGCGTATGTGTACGGGTGAATTTACTTGTATGAGTAAGCATGCGTAAACCTATGTTTGTCGTTGGATGATTCAAAACTATGTGTATATGAGCATGTACATTTTTCTAGCTTTTGAAATATGCAGTCCTTGTCAATCGGTGTATTTGTTTGAATTTGCGTGTCAAATAGAAGAAATGACATTGCTTCAATGCAAGCATTGTTATGGCTGAATTTGTTGCTGCCGTCGTAATAGCTGGATAATTCCAGTCATCCCTACTTGAAAAAAAAAAAAGCATACGAGATGGAGGTACGTGATCGAGTGGTAAATAGGCCCCTATAAATCCAGGTATAAGAGGGATCAAACTGGTTGAGACCAGCATAGCAGTCGTGAACGCCACATATTTGCCGTGGATCTTTGCTATGGTTGCGGTTTAAAGTTACCAGGTTGTTATTCGTCAGCCTTGATCCAGCAGACCTACGAACAAAAAGATCTCGCTGTGATCATACCCACTTTTCTTTATTCAAACAGAATGTCTAGAATCATATTATTCAAAGTCCCCCTCTTTTTCTAATGTCGATAGTGTGATAGTTGCAGGTAATTTGCCTGACGTCTTTAGAAGACTGAACGATCGCGAAGAGCCTTCTTCCGTTGTTCATAAAGTTAGCAAAATTTGATACCAAAATTTTATGTTTTGGTCTCTTTCACTTATATCCACTCATTTGTAGAGTAGGCTTCAACACAATATCATATCTGTCCTCGCCTAGAAATGTAAATTTTTCATTATATATATGAAATGAGTAACTTAGTGCAGTAGAGTTGGAGAAAATGCAGAGGTCGAGACTAAATATCCAGTAGTATTTAGTTTTGGCCCTCTACATATTAGTTCTAATCTCCCCAGACTTGATTTTGCTGCTGTTTATCGTTGTGTCTTACTAGACTCTATTCTGTTGCTCGATCTGCAAAAAGTATCGGCTAATTCCTTCAATGGATAACAAAAGTGTTGGGATGAGTAATAATAATGATTTTTATTTTCATTCTAATTTTGGCGCAAGGCCAGTAATTTTGAGGGGAGAAGTCGATTACATGGATCCCAGTGCTCAACTGGTACTTATTTTATTGATCCCGAGGGGATGAAAGGCAAAGTTCACCTCAGAGGAAATTTGAACTCAGAACATAAAAAGCCGGAACAAATGCTGTTAAACATTTTGTCCGGTGCGGTAATGATTCTGCTAGCTTGTCACTTTTGTTGGGGGGGGGGGGGGGTAATAATACAAATATTGGTGTAGTTACAACAGCAGTTGTTTGTATATACAAAAAGGTAGGTTGTTTATGTCTTAAATGTCTTTATCATAAGTTTAATGGACAACGACTGACCTGGGGCTAATTATCAGCAACAACACAGTATCTCTCAATACTGATTTCGTATTTAAGCTTGAATTCACAGATTTGTAGAAGAGGGAAATGTAAAAGAAGTGATATTCATATCTTTTTCAAGGAATTTGCAGGTGCAAGTGAATGAGTATATAGTGAAAGACTGGATGCTCTGAGAAATGTTATGCCTCATCTCACTCCCGGCGTCCGCTCTCTCAGTTGTTATAATGCATATCGATTTCTTATATTAAGAAAGCGCAATCAGTTTGTAAAGAAGGACTGTAGATGATTGAATAAACAGGCATTTTTAAATGGTACTAATTTCATGATCTTGAGTCTGAGAGACAAAGTCGACTCTAAAAGATCTTAAATCCACTTTACAATCAGCTAAATTGTTTAGCTAAAGTCAAATACTTATCCTTACATCTTCATTATACCCTGCAAAGTTAGCAGAACTGCATGATTTTAATGCTTGTGGAGGCATTCCTTTAGGAACCATTGGAAGAGCTGTATCACCATTTATTCAGTGTCACTTTAGATCAGTGAAGGCACGTGGCTTAATGGTTAGGGTATTCGATTCCCGATCGTAAAGTCGTGCGTTTGATTCCTAGCGGCACATTGTATCCTTGAGCAAGACTCTTTATTTCGCATTTTTCCAGTCCATTCAGCTGGTAAAAACATGTAGTGCCTGTATTTTAAAGGGCCAGCCTCGTCCCATTCTGTGTCACGATGGATCTCACTGAGAATTACGTTATGGGTGAGCGTTAATTTCAGGCTGTTCCGTTGATCGGATCGACTGGAACATTTGTCGTCGCAACCGACGAAGTGCCAGTTTTTAGATCAGTCATTTCCAATTCTCGGTTGATTAAAGCATTCCCAATTTATTCAACTTGTATCGGCACCAGTTGGCAGCTGCTCACTAGCCGTCTCTTCCATTGTTATTGGTGCAGTAGTCTGTTCTTACTTCTTACAAAATCCTTCTTACTCCACTTGTAGTATCAGTCTCAATGGGAGTCACACAACTAAAGGAGCTTTTCATTGACTTCAGATGACTTTAAACTGATATATTTTCAAATATTAAATGTCATCGTCGCGATCGTTCTTGCTAACTCTAGGTCATCTATGATAGAGCAAACCGGCAGTCAGATGTATACCAGTTTTGACTATTCCCTCTTTTATCCTGACAGTGCCTGATACTATATTATGCAATGTGTTCATAAAAAAAAAAATGAAAGCTATGATTCTAAAAAAGATTTGATTGCTATTGCTTGTGGGTTGACTACCCAGCTGGAGGTATATTTGTTAGGATGCCACTCTATTTGTTACCACTGACGCACCTTTGTGTGGTGGTGATTTCTGACGGTTTGCAGGATTATCTGTAACAAAAGAGAACGTGATGGACCAAAGGAATGAAATCGGGTGTACACCATCACCACCTTACTACATCAGAGTAACAATGTCGGCGGAATCCTGGTTCAAGTATTCCATATAAACCCTCATAACTTTTTTATTTTGGGGAATTTTCGGAAAAGTTTTGCAAATTTGTGTTCTACACACGAGAATTCATACGATTATGAAAAAAAAAAAAAAAAATTTTTTTTTGACTCTTACTTCTTACCCATAAATCCTATTTTTTTAAAAAAATTAGTGTTTAAAATACAGACAGTCTGAAGTTTTTGTTTAAATTCCAGCAATGGACCATCCATGGGTGCATCATCATGCCATTAAATGTGTTTACAGGAAGAAAAATATTGTAAAACACCAATACATGTCAGAGTGACAAAGAAACGAGGAAGATAGGTGGTCATAAGGTGTGCTAAAAATAATAGCTAGATCACCCTTAAATCACCACACAAATTTTTTCATTCTTTTATTTTTGCATAATCGTATGAATTCCCGTGTGTAGAACACAAATTCACATTAAAATTTTCTGAAAATTCCAAAAAATAAAGAAGTTATGACACGTTATATGGGGTGTTTTAACCAGAATCCCGCCACATTGTCATACCCCGAACTACCTGTATATCATTAACTATTTCAATGCAGTATTTTGCTAACAACATGCAAATTATCCTATATTGTACTGCTAATTACCCCCTCCCCACAAGTTGTATTACTACATATTCTAGCATCATACTACAAACTAACCCAGTGCCATACTGTTATCTGCACAAACACAAAACTCCATTTCCTTTACTACTAACTACACCAATATCATACTACTAACCACCTGAACACCATATAACTAAGTATCCGAACGCATACTAAATATACCAGTACTACTAACTACCCCAATACAAAACTATTGCGACACCATATTACTAACTACCCAAATATCATACTGTTAAATTGTTCCACACTATGCCACTAGCTACACTAATACTGTACCACTAACACCAAACACCATCCTTCTAAAACTACCTCAGCACCTGTACTTAACTAACTCTTTAATACCACAATAATTATCGAATACTAACGCGACGAGCTGGCAGAATTGTTAGGGCGCTGGGCAAAATGCTTAGTAGCATTTCGTCCGTTTATACGTTCTGAGTTCAAATTCCTTCGAGGTCGATTTTTTTTTTTTTCCATCTCTTTCGGGATCGATGAAATAAACGCCAGCTGAGTATTAGAGTCGATGCAATCGACTGAACTACACCTCACCCGAAATTGTTGACTTTGTGCTAAAATTTGAAATCAATAATTATCCAATACCATACTACTAACAGCGGAACATCTGTACTACCAACTACCACAATATCGCATTACCAATTACTTCAATACTGTACCACTAACAATGCCAAATTCATACAACAAACTATATCAATACTTGTGCTACTAATGACTCCAGGATTGTACTAATAACATACCATGAACTATACTAATTCTTTACTCCTAACTGCCACAGGTCTATACCACTAACTACACCAGTATTACTCCAGTGTTGTACTACTAACTATATCAAATCTGTATTAGTAACAACATCATTGTCATGAGCAATAACCATAATAACAAACCATTTCTAGTAACATCGTCATCAGAGCACCAAGACTACCATCAGGAACGTCGTGTGATAAACGACAAGAACAGAATCAGCAAAAGTTAGCTCTTTTTAATGCTCTTCAATAGTATCACCAAAAACTATTGCTTTCCTCACAGATGCAACTATAGATTCTATGTCTTTCACCATTATACACCTTCTCATCCTTCCCACACCCAAACTTGGAGAAAGAGAAAATACAGAAATCGATAATGAATATTATCTAGTCTTTAAAAAATGACCAATAACAACAACAATACTAAAAGTAGTAAAAACATTAATAACATCAACATTATTGTTGTTAAAACATAACTGCTTGCTAGTAGCTGGATTCAAGCCAGAGAATGTAAGCTAGCAAGCGATGACAAATAACCAATTACCATGTATGAAAATTCGTCTGGTAACTAAGAGGGAAGTTGGAATGCCAGTTGTACTAAAAGGTCATTTGTACCTAGTAAACGCAAAGACCAGTTCAAAGGTCAGAAGGAGGGAACAGGGTACGCTTAATTTCTGTGAGTGGTTTGGCTTGGCTAGTTATGTTAAATATTTGTTCCAACTTCCTTTTGCTGTTATGGTTATCTCTGTTTAGCGTCAAACACACACATTTGATCTTTCTATTTTATTTATCTCGTATCTCACTTGCTTCTGCCCCTCCGGTAATTCTGTTAATTGTTTTTTGCTTCTCTGTTTAATTGTGTCCTTGTTAATGTAGTTTGAGAGATAGTAAAATTAATGGTGCGAAAAATATTGGCAGTTAATGAAGTTCTAATGTAGTAGTTTCACAGGCAAAACAGATACAAGACATCTTATTTAACCAAGTGCG
>NC_142931.1:89845382-89865382 GCF_046866305.1 Octopus bimaculoides | reverse complement strand
TGCTTAAATCAAAATTTCTTTACACATCATTCAGGAACAGATATAACATCAGAAAAAATACACTCCGTTTAAAAACACAAACCGTTCATGGCGAAAAAATTTCTATGTACACCAATCCAAACCACCGCAGCACATCTCCCTCTCTTCGATTCTGTTAGGTGACTCAGCTTCACCACGATAAATAAACAGACAAGAGAATTCAGCCAGCGACGAACAACTGTATAACAAGAGCCCGGCCCGGCATCGAAGCCACCACATCACAACTAGTGATCAGCTCTGCCACACATACGCCTCAACTTCTTTCACATACAGACTCATCCTATTGTGTACTCAAGAACTGGTATAAATGCTCACGTGTTACTGACTCTTTCTATCTGCTGTAATATCTCACATACACATACATGTAATTGTGAAATTTTTTCGCCATGAACGGTTTGTGTTTTTAAACGGAGTGTATTTTTTCTGATGTTATATCTGTTCCTGAATGATGTGTAAAGAAATTTTGATTTAAGCATCTTAATGAATTCTTTATACTGAAATATATATTGAAGAAGATAAATATGTTCTTTTGAATTTATACGTTTTTGCGTCGTAACTCCTTTATTATTATTATATATATATATATATATATATATATATATATATATATATTGTAGTGAAACTACCTATCGCCATTAGATACAAAACTACTATCACCATTACATACAAACTATCTTCTCATTTAAATATAAACAAGCGCGGGCGTCACGTGACTGATTATTATTTGAAGCGGCAAATTCTTCGAACCTTTCCCGCCAGAACGCAAACTGACCAATCACAGCCCTTAATAAGGTCACGTGATAGTATTTTTCTACTACGGTCTTGTGAGCCTACCATCAACTATAAAATGCTTTAATTCAGCGGCAAATTCGTCTCGGTTCAGTTTCTCTATAGAGACTGTTCCGTGTACCACACGACAGCAGCAGCAGCAGTTCCAGCGACTCCATCAACAGCTTCGTCCAACGATGACCACCAACGCCGTCACCACCAACAACACGAGTCTACGACTACTACCAAGCAGCCTTTTCGCCACCAACATCTCCAACCATAGTCAACACGACTTTCTATGTACACCAATCCAAACCACCGCAGCACATCTCCCTCTCTTCGATTCTGTTAGGTGACTCAGCTTCACCACGATAAATAAACAGACAAGAGAATTCAGCCAGCGACGAACAACTGTATAACAAGAGCCCGGCCCGGCATCGAAGCCACCACATCACAACTAGTGATCAGCTCTGCCACACATACGCCTCAACTTCTTTCACATACAGACTCATCCTATTGTGTACTCAAGAACTGGTATAAATGCTCACGTGTTACTGACTCTTTCTATCTGCTGTAATATCTCACATACACATACATGTATCACTCACATACACTCTTTTCTTTGTACGACGGCCTGTCTTTTATTATGTTTTTATATGTCGCATTCACACTCACACACAGACATACATCTTTAACGCCATAATAAATATCTCTGTTATTCATTTCATACGGTTGCCTTCTATCGTCTCTTCATTACTGGTATTTACGAATTCACTAATGTTATCGTAGTATAACATTATTTGTATATCATCATTGATATATTATTTTGTGTTTGACCGTGTGACGCGTATAAAATAAAAAAAGTCCTCTGTTTTTCCATTCGTCACCATTTCTCCTTTTTGAGTTCGCACGGTCGTTCTTACAAACTGGTGACCCCGACGTGATTCGATTCATACAGTCCTTCTAATATGAATCCGACGTGATTCGTCCATACAGCCTTATGTGATTGTTCACATAGCTTTCCCAAAAATGGTGACTTAATGCCAGTAATAGACCAACCGTCCTATCAGTCTTTTTCACTACAATATATATATATATATATATATATTTATTTATATATTTATTTATTTATTTATGTATGTATGTATATATATATATATATATATATATATATATATATATATATATATATATATATATATATATATATATATATATATATATATATATATGTAATAGTTTTTCACCTTAGAGGATTTTAATTCAGCCCACCACATCAGCGAAATACCACTAGTCCCACAGCCGTGATACGTACATTCGATGGTCAGAATTTGGTGATTTACCAAAATACTTTCCAGTTCTGACCCTCCCATTTTTCATTGGGGCATTTAAAGATAGCAGAGTATCATCTGAAGATTTGATTGCTTTTCCAAGAGGGTTGGACAACCACATAAAGACTTCCTTTTTAATTCTACCTTAGTTTATGTTGTTGATTACAGTGGTGTTGCTTAGTCCATAACTGAGTGAATTTGTATGTGTGTGTGTGTGTGTATAAAACAGGAGCAAATTAACAGTGAAGCACCTCCACGTATTTTTGACAAGTAAGTCTACTCCAAGATTTCCAAGTAATTTAACAGTCTAGATCGACATACAATATCGACATACAGTCGTTCACGGGAGTCGGGTATCCTGCAAATCCCTGTAAGTATCAAAGGAATAACTGGTACAGTTTACGCGGTGTAATTTATAATATATAAGAATAAAACGAATGAATATTTCAGGGAATCACTACAAGTTTTTCCGATTATATTTATTCGAAATGCGAATGCGATTACGTAATTTAATAGGTAACATTATGGAAGTTCGTATTTCCACAAACTACCATTTCTTCTGATAATTCACTGTCGAATTTTCACTGTGATACATCTGTTTGGATGGATGGATTATTGTATATAAACATGTGTGCATTTAGAGACACACACGCACACAGAGAAACATACTCACAGAAATGGATACATTCTATCATTAGTGGGTGGATATTTCTGATTATGAAAATTCGAACCATCAGCCTAAATCATATCGTGACAGCCTTCGAAATACACTAACATAAATGCATACGCATACTCAAATAATCTTCAAACTAATAAGGAAAATAATTACAGAATCAGCAAAGTTTACCAGATATTGGCACATAGTTTTCGGTCTTTGTATGCGTGTGTGTGTATATATATATATATATATATATATATATATATATATATATATATACACACACACACACACACACACACACACACACACACACACACACACACACACACACACACACACACGCATATATATATATATATATATATATACACACACACATATATATATATACACGCACACGTACACAAGGTGGGTGGGTGCTGAAAAATTCCAGGCTTTGCGTAAAAGAAAATAGAGGAGGATCAGTTAACTATGATTCTATCCAACATATTCCCCTCTCAGAGTGACACATTTATTGCAGTCGTCTTGCAGTGTTTCTAAGCCCTGTAAAAGAAGTCAAAGGTTGAGCCTCCAATCAAGCTTTTCGCAATACCCTTAAAGTTAGGAACTTTGCAGCACTCCGTTCTTTCCACTCTTCTTTCTTCCGCTCTCCCTCTCTCACATTTCCTGGCCTTCCCTTCATTCTCACCCTCCCTACTCCTTCAATTCACTCTGTCCCTTTTCTTTTTTTTTCTCGTCCTTCCCTAATTATTCTATCCCTCTGCCTCTACCTCTCTCCTCTCCTTCCTCATGACCGGTGTTCGGCCAAGCCTGACATTTCTTTCTTGGTTCGACTATCATCCGTGCAACATCTATATTCCTTCCCATGCCTGTCATCTCTTATGTCCCTGCCGTAAGGCTTCACTTCCTCACACGCCAGTTTAATTTAAAGTGTTCTTAGCTTACATTTTCTTTGGGGCTGGCCAGATTGGAGCAGCCTCGAGTATAACCAGCCGAAATTGCAAAGATAATCTGGAACTCGACTGACGAAAGAAAGCTCCGAATGACCCGTCCTTGTTTTTTCTTGTCCCTTTTTGAATCATCTAACTGTCTGGATGTCTTGTTGCCTGTTGCGTTCTTGTCCTATTTTTTGTATACTTATATATATATATATATATATATATATATATATATATATATATATATATATATATATATATATATATATATAAGCATAATTATTTCTAAATCTCTCAAGCAGAGATATTAAGTAATAGTACTTTCAAGTAAAGACTGTTTGTCACCATAATGTGGCAGTCCTGGATGGGACGAATGTTACTGCTGTTTAACCCCAAGAAATGTCGTTTCTAGCTAGCTATACGACACAATATCGTTTAGCCATCTGGAACTAAACAACTGCGACATTCATCCCCTCCAGGACAGCCACATTATGTTGACAAATAGTCTTTACTTTATATATATATATATATATATATATATATATATATATATATATATATATATACAGCTGCCATCGCTTATACCTGCTTATACAGTAAGAGGAAGAGAGAGAGAGAGAGAGAGAGAGAGAGAGAGAGAGAGAGAGAGAGAGAGAGAGCGATTACTGGGATGACAGAAAGGTTGAATATTTGCTTTAAGAGGAGAGAACCGTTTCTAGGTTTATATATATATTTTCATCTTGAGATGTCTTTTTTCTATGAGTGAAAAAGCATATCATGATTCCATATTTCCATAATCCATTTATTAGATATTCCTGTAGTTGTAGAAAGCGCCGTTTCGCCCTTATGTTATACTCGTTAGTATAACATAACTTGGCTGGATCACTGCTGGTAAAGTTCAAGAGGGATGATGTCCTAGGAAAAGCTCTGGGACTCGATGAGGACCAGCTAGCCAACCTGTTTCAAAAAAAAAAAAAAATTGGAGGCTGGGGTACCTGGATAACTACCAGAAATCCCTGACCTGGTAGTGCTGTAGGAGCGCTTTACCTATTTGTGATAAACCGTCTAGACATGGAGTGTCTGTGTCACCGGCATGCCCAAGGTGTGGGAAGGATGATGGAACCGTTCAACACGCCCTTGTGCAGTGTCCGGAGATTTCGGGCTTGATAGTTTACGCGAAACACATTTAGGAAGAGTACAGCTATCAGCTGAGTGGATGATTAAGATTGTACCTCCTCCCGGACTGTCAAAGGAAGGTGAGGCATGTTTGTTATGCACAGTTGCAGTTTTGAAAGAGTGCATGTGGAAAACGAGGATGAAAGGAGTCGCGACGGGGACCTTCATCTCCGGCCCTGGTTTGCTGTACTATTTCAGATATCATCTGAAGAGCAAGACAGGGCTGGAGAAGGGACGCCTGTTGCGAAGCGTATACGGGAAAAGATGGAAAGATGTGGTGAGGAAGTTGGGTATGAATGACCCAGCTTAAATACATAGTAAGTTCGTACGGTGTAGTCGATGGACTTTCCGGCCAAAATATGTAATAATTCATTGTAATTAACACTCATCACAAATATATATCATTCTATATCTTTAACTGCATAAACTAAATGAACACATGAACATTATTTGTTTGTAACGTCCTCTGCTGTCCCCTTTATGTTAGATCAATTGATCATAATATAGAATTTATCACTAGCTGGTGATTAACATACGCTGAGGACGGGTAACCACCCAGAATCTCCAGTCTATGTGTATCACGTAAAGCTAGGGATGGGAGCGATGACCTCACTCCTCGCTAATATGTGTGTCGTTAGCCAGCTGGAAGAGATGTCTTCCTGGGGCTATAAACGTCAGTAGCACTGGGACGCCACACTTGGTTGGCAATTATGTATATGTATGTATGTATGTATGTTATTTCGTTATGTTATCGTGTGAATACATTGGAAGTAGTCCTCGCTTAAGTATTTCGATGATATATTTTTCAGAGTTTATAGTTCCAACACATTCGATCAGCTCAGAAAGACCATTGCTGGTGACAGCTCTCCATACCATTACAGAGACACCGCTATGTTTCACAGTTGGTTGGAGTCATTTCAAATCAAATTCTTGAAGATAATGCAAATCTGGATTCATCTGAGAAAATCACTCTATGCCAAAATGAACTGGATTTTTCTGACATCTCCTTAGCCCATTTCTTTCTTTTCATGATATTAATTGGTTGAAGGAGAGGTTTTCTTCTAGTTGCTCGTCCATACTCCCCAAGCTTATGCACATATGTAACACACGTTCTTGGACTAACTTCTAGCTGTTTTGCAATGTCAGAAGCCTTCGAACGGGGTCGTTTTCCACAATTCTCTTCAAACAGCGATGCTTCCTTTCCGAGGGCCCAGGTCGGCCGGGACGAGAATCTGTTGATCCTTTTCTCTGGCTTCTGAATTGCACTATAATTCTATTAACAGTAACAAGAGAAATTTAAAGATTTTCGGTAATTTTTCGCTGGCTAAGACCAGCCTCAAATTGCCCAACAATACAACCTCTTTGAAAATCTGACAGTTCTGCTGATTCTTTTGTGCGTGGCATGGTTACTCTTCGCAAATGTTTAATATAATGGCACATGGAATGAAAAAGAACAATTACATTGTAAATTCTACACCGCTGAAAACATATTAAGACACTTAGATCAGAAATTTTGAAAATTAAAGGTGTCTATTTACTTTCTGCATGTCTGTGTATATATATGTATATATACATACATACATACGTACATACATACATACATATATATATATATATATATATATATATATATATATATATATATGTATATGTATATATATATATATGTATATATATAATAATAATAATAATAATAATACAAATAATATGTGAGTATATGCATATATACGTACGTACATGCATGTACAAACCTACATCTACATGTATATATATAGATGCATATCTGGGTACAGGACGTCACAAAAAAACGTGGACAAAATGAAAAACAGAACATAAACAGAGCACAGAAAACAAACAGGCCACATAGAGAATATTTCCTTCATCAGCTGCCCCTATTCTAAACTAAGCGTTTCGAAGAATTAGGGCAGGACGTATGGTTAGAAGAGTTCTTCTCGCGGAAACAAATTAAATTAAATTAAATTTGTAATGCGGAGGAATAGTGACAAACAAAACACGACAGGATGCGTGGCGCTCGATCATATAATATAAATAATATAGAGATATATGTACATATATGTACATACCTACATAGGTACGTACATATATGTTTGGATATATGCATATATTTATATAATATTTATATTATTATATATATATACATATATGCACTCAGTTCATTAGATTGCAACAATTCTTTACTAAAAACTTAGTGACAATCCTCTCAAAATTGAAACACGCAATAACAAGACCACACTGTTTGCCTACGAACTACGAATGTTGGCACAAGGCCTAAAAAGAACATGACCGGAGAAGGAAAAAAAAAGAAAGAAAATATGAGAGAAAGGAAAGAAAGAGAAAGAAGAAATAAGCTGAATGTAACACGCCCCTCCTCAGTATTTGTTTATATAGCTTCAGCTAGATCAACTGACCTCTGGTCACTCCGTGCAGATACAAGTCAAAACAAAGAAATAAAAGTATTCGTACAGAGTTTAACAGTGATGTGTTTTTTGTTTTTGTCTTTGTGTTGTTTTTCACCGTAGAAAACAAAAATTAAAATTAAAAACAAAATAAAATAAAAGCGGGGAAAGGAAGAGACGAAGGTAGAGAGTGGAAAGTAAATACGAAAGAAAGGGTGAGAAAGGAAATGAGAAAAGGAGGAAGAAAGATATGAAAGAAAGAAGGTATGTAGTAAACGAAAGATAAATCTGAAAACGTACTAGAAAAATATATAGAATACGGTAAGCATTGTTCCCATTCGACAAAGGCTAGTCTTTCATTCATCTGTTGTTTCTAAACTGCGAGCCATCCCCTGACGTTCTCTCATTCTGTTTTACTCTCTCTCTCCCTCTCAACCCCCTCATTCTCTTTCTCTTTCTCTCCCTCCCTCCCTCTCCTCTCTTCCCCTCTCTTTCCACCCTCTTTTCCCCACGTTCACTCTCTTCCACACTTTCGATTTCCTCACTTTTTCTTTTCTTGGTATGTGTAGGTGAGTTAGGTGTGTTACGCGGATACAGTATATTGTATACACACTATAAAATACTAGATTTGTGCTTGCTTTTTTCGATTTAGTTCGTTGCACGAAGATTTTGGATATACGCACGCATAAATAAGTACGCGCGCGCGTACGAGTATGCATGCATGCATGCTTATATGTATGTATGTATGTATGGTGTGTGTGTGTGTGTGTGTAAAGATGAATATTTCTGTTTTTGGCACTAGGCCAGAAATTTTGAGGAGGGACATAGTTCATTGGCACCTATTTTATCGACCGCGGTGATGTGAACTGCAAATTAATCTTGGTGGGAGCTGAACGCAGTAGATAAAGAACGAGCAGAAATACTGCAAAGCATTTGTTTCAATGTTCTGGCGATTTTGCCGGCTCGTGGATATTTTTTGAGCAAAATATAGTGGAGGTTCCAATAATTGTGAAAATAATTCTATATAACTGAAAAAACTTTAAATATATAAATACTGGTTTTACGTATTAAAGTACATTCATAGATATACACATACATTCATACATACACATATATATTCATATATTTACCTCCAGACATGAAATCGTGTTTCTGTGAGAATGATCCCTGTATTACAGGGAGACAGAAGGAGAGAATGAGAGAGAGAGAGTGAAGGAGAGAGGGGGAAGAGAGAAGGGGAGAGGGAATGGGAGAGAAGAAGAAGAGAGAGAGAAGATAAAGGGGGAGAGAGAAAGTTTAACGTCTAATGGTCTGTTATTGTCACGTAGATGTAGTAATAGCTTAGCGATACACCACATGTTAAAGCAGGCAGGATGTTAATGTGTCTTGGTCCCTGCTGTGTGGTGTTTGATGCAGATCTATATGTATGATGAGTCTACTGCGTCATTGAATTGCAGAAAATGAAGGCATTAACCTCTCAGGGCAGCTTGCATACGACGGCCCGGTCTAGAATGAAATGTAAATATTATTGGAATTATTGGGGTCAGTTGGTAGAAATACACCAAAGTGCATATCTTCTATATCAGTATGAAATATCTACCTTTCTATTAGTGGACACAGTAGGCTGTTGGATTATATGCTATCTTTCATGGAGAAAGAGTTGGCAGTTGTGAGCTCTGGGTGACTAAAGTAGGGTACTGTCGAGAATATTTCATTTGATGTTGGGTAAGGCTACTGTGGTCTCGAAATTTCTAGATGAAGCGGGACAAAAGGGTGGAGTTTTCCCAATTAGATAAAAGAAAGGTAACCTGGGATAATGTTCTGTTTAGCCTAGATGTTTCTACCAATATAGACAGGAACTTCCTGCCTTTAGGAAACATTTACCTAGAACGCATAGATACCATAAACTTTTCAATTCTCATAATATTAAGGTCGGTTATCCGTGTTTAGATAACATTGCTTTTATTATCGAATGCTATAATACACACGAGCATGCATCCACAGACTCTCCATTCTACACTCCCACCTGCGACTGTCGAAATCCTACCAACTGTCCACTAGAAGATTCCTGCTACTCAAAAGCCATGGGTTTGCATCACTGATGGTGCTACAAAATACTATAGGGGCATGCCAACAAACGACTCAGAAGGGAGATACTGCATATGCATTCCTTCAGATGCAGAGACAAGATACGGTTATTAGGCAATTGATTACAATGGAGATGAGACAGAAATGAAAAAAATATGTAGTTCAGTCTTATTGGCTGGAATGGGGAAAAACTGGGAAAGGATGTGTGATTATGAGTAGTGGCTGGGGCGAAACAGAAAATTAAAAAAAAGAAAGGTCTACTTACAATGATATTAAATAAAGTATAAGTCTTTCGATAAGAATAAAACATTTGTCAATATGAAGAAAATAAAACAAGGCACAAAAACGAAGATTTTTGTAATCATATATGTATATAGTACATTGTGAGTCTCATTATAACATATTGGTATTACGTTCATAACTTTGCATTACCTTCTAAGTATCATATAATGTAGCAAATGAATTTGATAGAATCCACATCTCAAGCTAATTATAATATTGAGACGACAAAGGAAACTGCATGTGGTTGCTTCATCAAACCTACCTCGATCCATAGCCGATCGTCTTTAAAGAAATTGATACATTAGATAATACACTATGCATGATCATAGCTTGAATATGTTTGATCATGAATCTGCTCAATTAACGATAGCTTAGAAATAAACAGCAATGTGATTACGAACAACAACATCATCATCATTAATCGCAATCCTCCTCCTCCTCATCATTATCAACATCATCATCAACAACAACGACAACAACAACTCTTCCATAACGTATAAAACATATATGTAGAGCCTTGGACAAAATTTTCTGTAGCATTTAGTTGCAGCCTTTTACGTTCTGAGTTCAAACCCTGCTAAAGTTGACTAAATATGTCATCCTTTCGAGGCAGTCAAGAAAATACCGGTCAAGTATTGGGGTCATTTTATTAGACTGTACCTTAGTCCCAAATTCATGGCTTTGTAACAATGTTAGAAATAAATTCTCTTCCAAGGAATTCTCGCACTCACTGAAACGCTCATTTAAACAATTGAAAGAATAAAGTCATAGAAAAATGAAGCGTGTCTTAACCTATATATGAGGATATAATACAGGAATCTGAGTCAACATGGTAAATTTAGATACGAGACGAACTACAATGACAACAACATTCTATGCTCTACTGTTTCTTACAGCGATGTTATGATAAATGCACTGAATAGATTGCATTTCAAAGTAAAATCTTATTTTTACCTGTTCATTCAGCTTATACATGAGAAGAATTTCTTTTGAAATGTATTTAAAAACTGACTTAGTATTTTCTCCCGTATTATGGAATGCTTTTCAAATTGGAGTATATTCTCACCCATATGTCAGTCAAGAAACAAAAGATGTTTGAGAGTGGGAGAACTCTTCTTTCCGTCTGTCTGTCTGTCTGACCTCTCTCTCTCTCTCTCTCTCTCTCTCTCTCTCTCTCTCTCTCTCTCTCTCTCTTGTTTCATTGCCATACGTATGCATGCAATTAGATGTCTGTGCAGTGAAGTTTAGATTCTTAGCGCTGTGTGTTCTTTTATAGCAATAGTGAGCTCGAATCTGAAAAACATTCAAAGATATAGGGAAATGAATATCTCTCCGATACTGCCAACTACAGGCCTGTCACCCTTGCATGCAATATATCAAAGGTGATGAAGTATGTTTTTCGAGCAACCCGGTCTACTAGAGATCTGCTTTACATGTAATATATTAGTAGATAGCCGCTCTTGAAAGCTTCAAAGAAGGCAAAGTTAATATTCTTACCATAAGTAAAACTTTCCATTGGTTTAGGTGCGAGGACGTCCAGTAAATATTGCTCGTTTAATGGGTTCCACTTATCGTTCAGCTCTTAAAACTGACATTTTCTGTAAGACTATTTTATTACAGCGTTTACAGCAAAGCACTCTCTAACCGACTCTGTATTATCAACTCTGCTGTGTCTCGTGACCCACTCATGTTCTTCCAACTCGTCCTTATACAAACCACCTCCTCGTGATCATTTCCATTCACATATACTCTTCTGCACGTTACATAACTCTTCGATTACTTTTCCTTTACAAGCGTCAGCCACGCAAAATATGCATATCTTATGCTAAACATACATCCCTTTCATGACCTGAGGCATTGAAAAATTCTCCAATGAAGGTAGGCCCCTTCCAGTACCATTCAACACCACATATACGCAATCATTATACCCATCGATAAGGCTATATTGTTTTTACTCTTAAAAACACGCTACTAAAACCTTCCCACAAGCATTTTAGAAAATAGGCATCTCATTGAAGAACAAACCATCAATCTCTAACACGTTACAGCTATTAACACTGATGTATTGTATTCTCTGTCTACCTCTTCTACTGCTACTAATTTCTTTTACTTTTCTGAAGTAGCAATCTGTGTACTACGAGAAGCACATACTTTTCCTGCTCCCGTTATTGTTGCTTTGTCTCACACCAAACTACTTTACCAAACTTTGTTTTCTAGAATGGTTTCCCTGCCTACATTTTTCCTACGTGCGAAATTTACATAAACAGAGTAAATTAAAGCGAAGAAGCATTAAGATATAAATATTATAATAGCGTAAGACGCTATTAGTCAAATGTAATCTAAATTTCATGATAACGGATACAATAAAACAGACTATTTTGGCAAATACGTTGAGAAACAAACTTGAGCACACTTTTAAACATGCATGTAAATGATAGACGTTGATACTCGGCCCAGTTGATATCCTACAAACTAATAATTGCTCGTTGCCAGATATTCTCAAGTATTCCCTCTCTGGGTGAATGCACTAGAACAAACGCATTTGTGTTTTTATTTTCAGATTTTCCGCATTAAGATTTGTTGGAGTGATCGTCAACTGAGTAAATTTTCGTTTTAAATCGTCGGTGTCTCCCCCTTTCTCTTCCTTTTCCCTCTGACTCACTCCCCTTCTTTCTCTCTCATACGTACAAACACAAACACATACATATTTGTATATGTATGTATATAAGTACGAACGTATATATATATATATATATATATATATATATATATATATATATATATATATATATAAAGTGTAGTATATTGCCACTTAAGTGTGGCTGACCCCTAGGGGTGGATGTTACTGTTGCTTTTAGCCCCAGGAGGACATCTCCTCCAGCTGGCTTATCGACACACGACTGTGTCCTGTTTGCCAAGGGAAGTTATCCCTCTCACCATGATCTGTAGCACGAACGGATCCGGATTTCAGGGTTATTTCCCTTCGTCGATATCAGTAACATCCACCCCTAGGGGTCAGCCACACTTAAGTGGCAATATACTACACTTTATCGTGCAGTTACTGTTAATACTTCATTTAGAGAATTAACATTGCTTATATATATATATATATTTAAGAATTTAAGGATTGGAGAAAACGCATGTTATAATTGCATACTTTATTCCTACATATGTTTCAAAGGATTACAACCTGTGTGATCCACAGGGATCTTTGATATTAAAATTGTAACCTTCTCATCAGGGAAAGCATGGGAATCATCTTAAACGTAAGACATTGATCGCTACAACGAGGGCGTAGAATTTTTGAGCAGAACAGTCACAGGAGAGGAAACGAGGGTCTATCATTCTAAGGCAGGATTCAAAAGACAGAGTATGGAGTGGAAACATCGTAGCTCGCCAGCGACGAAGAAATTCAATACTCAGTCTTCCGCGAGAAAGGTGGTGCTAATCCTTTGGGGGGGGGGGTCTCAAAAGGGCCTATATTGGAAGACTATCTGGAAAAGGGATGTACAACCAGCAGTGCATGATACAATGCTTTGCTGGCCAACAAACTGAAGCCAGCAATTCGCACCAAACGCCGAAGCCTTATTGTCGAAAAAAATTTTGCATGACAATGCACGCCCACACACGCCGCCCAGACTATTGAAACCATTAACTAAGTAGGTTTTGAGATGCTGGAACACCCTGCCTACAGCCAAGATCGCGTCCCTTCCGACTATCATATCTTTGCACCACTCAAAGATGGTTTACGAGGTTGTCGATTTCCTATAGATGAAGATGTGAAGAAAACAGTGCATAAATGGTTGCACGACCAATCGAAAACCTTCTTCTTGGAGGAAATACGCAAGCTTGTGGACCGCTAGACCAAGTGCATTGAAAAGGAAGGAGACTATACAGAAAAATGACGTGCTTGTTTATCCCTGCTTTTGAGTAAATACATTGAAGTGCCGGCAAAATCGCCAGAACGTTGAAGCAAATGCCTTGCAGTATTTCTGCTCGTTCTTTACCTTCTGAGTTCAACTCCCACCAAGATTAATTTGCAGTTCACATCACCGCGGTCGATAAAATAGGTGCCAATGAACTATGTCCCTCCTCAAAATTTCTGGCCTAGTGCCTAAAACAGAACTATTTATCTTTACACACACACACACACACACACACACACACACACACACACACACACACATACACACACACACACACCATACATACATACATACATACATACATACATACATACATACAAACATACATATACAGATATACAAATACATACATAATCTGCACGCAGGTGAATTACGCAAAAGATCGCAGCATATTTTACATCCATTAAGCTGCCAAATGACACTCGGGGTGTGAATGAGATTTTGAGTTTGGAGACGCGCGGGTTATACCTCCCGCGCGAATAAATTGATCTTACGAGACAACTTAAAGAATCAGTGAGTTTACCACCCCAGAGACTGGGGAACCCTTTAGGGTTTGTTTGTTTGTCTTTTCTCTGTGCATACATGTTTGTATTTATTTATGTATGGTGAGAGATACGTTGATGATTACTGTTCTTTAGTATCTGCTAGACAGATCGTATAAGTTGTAAAGTATAAAATGTACGACTGAAAGCATGAAAAAGGGGAAAAAGAAAAAGAAATATGGTAAAAAATAACCCCAAAGGGTGGAAGTGGTGGGTGTGTGAGTTGTTGCTGTGGTTGTGGTGGTGGTGGTGGAGAACATTCTAGAAATTTTGTTTTAGCTTCAATATTCAAAACAGATGATATAGCACACATGTTTCTGATAAACCTCTCCAGAACTTCTTATAATAACAAATTATATAGCAAAATAAGTTTTCGGTAAAGACCTCTTATAGTGGTTATTATTATTATTAGAAAGGATTATTATTGTTATTATTATTATTATTATTATTATTATTATAATTATTATTATTATTATTATTATTGCTTCTTTCACCATCACCATCAAATTATAATCTTTATTATTGTTGTTGTTATTGTTTATTTATACATCTTTAAATTTGCCTTTTTTTCTTCTTGTTTTGTAAACTGGTTGCGTGAATATAGTTAAAAGAGAAAGAAGGGGAGGGGGAGAGAAATAAAGAAAACAACCGAATCATTTCTAACCTCATAGAAATAGTTTACTTTTCTGTTATTTAGTTTCTCTCATCTTTCTCTTCATTCCAAAAACGTTTCTTCAACACCGTTTAGCTCGGGGAGAGATTTTTCTTCAATGAACAAGTTAAGTTCGTTTTTTAAGCGTGGGAACAGTATGCAACATGATAACCCTGTTCTGGTTGTTATTACTATTGTTGTTGTTGTTATTTTGCCGTCGTCATCCCCTGTGCTTTTGCTTTTCTCCTGTTCCTCCTGAAGTATTTTCTGAAGTTGTTATTGGATGTTTACCATAAACATTGCAGTGAATGGAAGCTCTCCTGAATGTCACAATGTATTTGTCTGGATTTTATAAAATATATTTACTTATTTAGTTATGTTTCGAAATATAAGCCGCTTCAGGTGAATGGCACTGATAATGTTGATTATCTGGAAAAGCTGAGATATCTACAGAAAATATTAGGGTAACTGAAAGTAGATGACATCAGTGAAACCAAGGTTGATAAATCACTGAATTCCATTTCCTAGTGTTTGGCAGCAAGTTTTGTGCTTTGTTTAATGATTGCAGTACAGGTGGAAACAATATTATTTCGCATAAGTGAGAGCGATCTGTTTGGTACTCGGAGAACAGCATCAATGTCCGAGGTGCAGTGCTGAATTTAGGCATAGTCTACAGATTAGGGCCTCACAATCAACCAGAGCCTCAAATAATCAGAACGCATTTACATTTTCAATGTTTTTGAAATCTGGCATAATTTTTTATCAGGGCACCGACTAAGTCTAAACCCAAGACTGCCTAGGTTCAAATGTTTTTGTCATTGTATTGTTGTTTAGCTTTGTTTGAACAGAACTATGATCACTCGCATTCCTGCCATTGTCTTTAAAGAAGAAACGTTGGGCAGTATGGTGCTGTCCTGTACGTATGAAAAACTGAGATCGTCATCATCACAGGTTTGCTTGATCAAGACTGACCTCGTACTAAATGGGAACAGCAACAACATCATGATAATAATTGTATATAATGTAGGCACAATGTCAGCAATTTTGATGGGAGAGGGTTTGTGCATGCGATGGTTCGGCTACAAAGAGCACTAACTTGCAAATTGAGCGATCAAGCTTGATATGCTATACAGACTGGAATCCGATTACTGGGAACTGAATGCATCGCTTCCGACGCGCCAAGTATACTGAGTGGGCTAGAAAACTAATGAAGAGGGAATTGACAGGAACGATCGTCAACAACTGAAAATGTCTATGAGATTAGAATCGATAATGTTTAGTAAGGAAATAGTGATTGAGAAATCTAAAATTGAGAGTAGAGTAGATCTTTGACAGATTGGGAGAGCTAGCAGTTTGGGTGGCATAGGTAGCACTTTGTATGTTGTGACAAAGGCATCTTTGTCTTTATTAAATTCGTCCTAATAGCATGTTTCTGTGTGGCTATAATTAGCGATTCGGTTTCACGTTTGATAATATAGTCTCGGATTCCCTGAGTATTGGAAGAAAACAGGGTAGTCACGGTTTTAATACTTTGAACACGGTTCCCAGAGAGCTAAGCAACAACATGCACTATAGAAAGTTAAAGAAGTGATTTTTAAATTCTCAATCGCAGAATAATGCTAATAATATAGACTGAACAGGATAAACTATCCCTATTTTGCAGAGAAAAGTGTAGGTGGCTAGCTGTGGACCCGAACTCACATCCCCGTGATTACATGTCACGATGCTTTGACACGTTTGTCGTAATTTGAAATTAACATGCACTATACTTTAATACTATCATTAAAGCATTATGTCACATTTCAATTACTACAGCACTCCATCGGTTACGACGACGAGGGTTCCAGTTGATCCAATCAACGGAACAGCCTATTCGTAAAATTAACGTGCAAGTGGCTGAGCACTCCACAGACACATGTATCGATAACGTTTTTCTCGGGAAGATTCAGCGTGACACAGAGTGTGACAAGGCTAACCCACTTGAAATACAGGTAAAACAGAAACAGGAAGAAAGAGTGAGAGAAAGTTGTGGTGAAAGAATACAGCAGGGTTCGCCACCACCTCCTGCCGGAGCCTCGTGGAGCTTTAAGTGTGGTTCAGCAAAAGAGGCCGATAGAATAAGTGCCAGGCTTAGCAAAAAATTAAATACTGCATGGCCGCAGTTTAATGATTGAAACTAGTAAAAGATATATATATATATATATATATATATATATATATATATATATATATATATATATACACACACACATACATGCATAAATACATACATACATACATACATACACATATATGCACGCACACACAGATATTTGTGTGAGTTAGCATGTGCGTATGTCTATCCACAAAGTCCCACATTTGCTGTGAATGAAATTGTATATCAATCATTGATTCCCTGAATGTAAATGAAGTGATCTGGCTTCAACTGGAATTCGAAACCGAGTCAGAGGCGTTGCTTACTGAAAGCTTACATCTACAGTGTTATCGCTGTTAAGTTTGTTACGATGATATAATGTTTATTTAGTTTCTCCGTATTTGTCTGATTTTGTTACACTTTCCTCCTCTCCCGTCTCTCACTATATTTTTTCCACCCCTAAGTTGCATTCA
Source organism: Octopus bimaculoides (assembly GCF_046866305.1). NCBI lineage: Eukaryota > Metazoa > Mollusca > Cephalopoda > Octopoda > Octopodidae > Octopus > Octopus bimaculoides. Next base: position 89,847,955 of record NC_142931.1, on the reverse strand, counting down.
TTCTTTTCTTTTATAAGTTCTTATTTATTTATTTATTATCTTGTTTCTCTATTTTCTATATATGTTTATTTAGTTAGTTATTTACACAATTTGTCTCATCTCTCTTTCTCGCCTTTGTATTTCGTCAAAGTTTATATGTCTTTTTTATTTATCTATTGATTTATTTCAACATAGTATATAATTCAAACTGCCGTAGCTTGCTTGAAAAGTTAGACGGCGGCAAACAATATAGCGACCTGATCCCCTTCAAACAGTTTGTCTAACCACAGCTGACAGGTGTTCAAACCAAATGCTTTCACCTAACACCTGCCTATCGCCTTCAACCTGATAACTTGAGCAGACTACCTTCACGGCTCTTAACAGCAATGATAACAACAACTCCGGGCTATTACCACTATTTCACCTCCTCCCCCACCATTACACACACACACACACACACACACACTAACTAATGCCGCTGTCGTCGCTGCTGTGAGCACAACAGCAACAACTACAACGACGATGACGTTGATGACAATAATAACAAAAACAAGGACAACAAAAATTCATAATAGCATTAGCAGCTATAACAAACAAAACTTCGACTGCAGTAGCAATAACAGCAACAAAACTAACAATGGTTACAGTGGTAATAGCAGCAGCAGCGACAACAACAACAACAACGTCTCATCGATCGGGACTTATTTTACAGTTGTGTGGCAATGTCTCCTACCAACACGCTGTGCCAGATGGAAGCACTCAGTTCTTACCAAGAGAACAAATCATAGAGTTTCAATGAACATATTGAGACATAAAGACAGCATGGACCACACCCATCACTCCACCTTATGTTGATACCACACCCATAACTATATTCTACGCTGAGACCACACCCATCGCTATACTACGGCGTAACATTATAAGAAATGTTTAAATATAGTATACTATAGAAACATTTGTCTAAGGGAAGCTTCTACAAGGTCGCCCGACATACTTATAATTGCAGCTAGTTTCCCTCAAATCATATCCTATTGTGTATGAACACATTGGAAAGAACACATTGGATAATATAGTATTTAGGCAGTGTTCCAGCATGGCCTTGGTATGAAAGGAAAGACATAGAAAAAACATAAGGATCCCTGCAAGAATGTATTTTATGTTAGGTCTGCTCAATCAGCGCTGAAGTAACGCGACTCAATGAATGAGCCTCATGGTGATCACTTGATTTGTTAAAATCAGCGGACCCAAACTACTTCAAATTTTACTGAAGACTATTTGGACATGTGAGAGGCGCATATATAATACCCCAGACTATTGCGTTTATATGATGATGATGATGATGACAACGACGACGACGATGATGATAATGAGGAGGATGATAAGGATGAGGATGATGATGATGAGAACAACAACAACTGTTTCTCGTCCGTACGTGTACTAAAATTCATCAAGCTCGTATACAATTACTGAAATTTGAAGAGACTAGAGATGATCTGGATCGGCAAAATTGAATAAGGTAACGACAAAAGATGAGGTACTTTAATAAGGAAAGGAAATATTTAACGCTTGTAACAAAATCTTTCTCTGAAAAGCCTTTCTTTTGAGATCTTTGTTCGAAACATTTTAAAATAGTACTCCACTTACAAATACATTATTGTAACTAATTTGTAAAAGATTTTACCACGTCAATTTAACGCAGTTCTCAAACTTCAAAGTACCTGCAACCATTAGAAGAATTGCTTCTATTCCTCAGTGTAATTGAATTTGACTAAACCAAAGTAACATCAACATCAACGCATCACTATTATATTATATTCAACAACTTGTTCCCAGTTTCTAATAATAACGTGTGTAGTGAGAAATGGCTGGATGAAGTCTGAAAACTATAGCAATACAAATCCTTCACTCAGGTTAAAATACTTACAGTGGAAAATTTCATTACACTACAGCCGATGGTAGAATCATAATACAGATTCTTCATAAAATAACTACAACATTTGAAACCTAAAATAAAGGAAAAGCAAAATGAGTCATACAGAATTGATTTTGTTAACAAAACAGACAATATGTAAAATTGATATTTCTCAACAAATTGATCTCCATTCTCAAATCAACACATACAGAGTGATTCAAATGTCCGTTTAGCATTTGACAAGAAATTTGACAAGACAGTCAGTCGGCCGCTGACACTCGTTGACGCTGCATCGAAGAGGCCAGGGAACAGAAGAAAGAAGACATGCACTCAACACCAGAGCTGAAGACACCTCCGAAAGGAGGGGCCACGCCACGTCAAAACGGTAGAGGTGTAGGGGCCGAAACCGGACGTGGTTCCTCCTGATGATGTCTTGAGCTAACTGGATCCTATAAAGGAGCTGTTGTCGTAGCAAACCACGAAACATGGTTGAAATTCCTCAGGTTAACAACCGAGGTCTGTTGGGTTGTTTTATATACGTCTCGTAGCCTCGCCACTCTGTCCCTCTTTCAGATTTCCCACCTCCTCAGTACAACTTTCACTTGGTTGACTGTTACGGCTAAGGGATTCGAGATAGGTGGGCTACTATCCTTCTATTCATACTACAAGCCACTCAGACTAT